>NW_010322965.1:7596-36274 GCF_000700745.2 Antrostomus carolinensis | reverse complement strand
GGTATCAATCCACAGCTCTGCCGGAGGGAGCCCCCACAGAAGTTGGGCTCAGCCCAGTGGGTCACCTGGGGAGTCTGATCAGATGCTCCTGAGCTGGAGTTGGGGTCAGATCTGGAGTCCTCACTCCGGACATTTTGCTGTCATACTTCTCGTCAGGCAGCAGGGCAGCTGGCATGAGGGTTCAGGGGTCCCACCGTGGCTTTTGCCAAGAATCTGGGTGCCTCTTCAGCTGTGAGCTGCCCTCACCTGGGCCCACTGTAATGCCCTGACCTGGTACCATCCCCTCTGCAGCTCCCAACCCTGCTGAGCCCCGTGGGTCCTGGGTAGCTCCTTGATCTGCCACTGTGCCAGGCTGTGTTTGGGCTGTGGGATGTCCACTCCACAGCCGCACATTGCAGCTGGCACTTGTCTCCTCCTCCGGGTGCCTATCGGGTGCAGAAGGTACCCTGGGCTCATCTGTAAGGATGACTGTGAGTGCAAGAGTCTCATCGCTGCGTGCAAAATCCTCCTCCAGAAATCCCCTTCTCCTGAGCGTCACCAATGTGAGATGAAATAAGCGCAGATCCTGCAATTTTAGGGCTCTCTACAGGTTTTGCTGCAACCAACAGTAAACTGGGTTGAATATAAAATGTGTTTTTCTCTAGTTCCCAATGCAAAGCTTTTGCTGTCAGAATGAAAACAGCTGTTTGACTGCCTGTTTAAGCCAGTTTTACAGAAAACCGCCTCTGGTTAAGACACTAGCAGTACTAGGATGTCCAGCTCCGTCCCGTTTACCTCCGTGGCTTCAAAGCCTGCCTGAGTGTAACTGTTCTTCAACTCCCCTGGACCTGGCAGAGCCAGGGTTGCTGCCAGAGAGGCATTCCTCTGCTCTCTTTAAAAAATAATAAGGGAAATAAATACAAAACAGCGTGCAAATGCTGGAGGAGGGTTTCAGAGCGGAGAGCGTGGCTTGGCACAGCGTTGCAGTTGGAGCTCTAGTCTGGAGCCAGAGTCCCCGACGCTGTGTTCCCGTGTCCCCATCTGGCTCCGGGTGCCCTGCTATGTGCTGCAGGCACTCTGACGAGATCCTCAGAGGAATCCCAGCAGAGGATCTGGGCCCTAGCTCCTCTGCTGCTTTGCCTGGGAAAGGCAGCAGTGGAATATCCCCCAGGAGCACTGTGTACCGGCACGCACCGACCTGGGAGACAGCCCTGCTTACCCACTTATTTAGCACGTCGATCCAGAGGGAGGGTGTTCTCCCGTGCCTGGTTTTCTGCTTTAACAAACTGATAGGTTGCTGCTGGGATTTTGCTGTGGGCCACATAAAAGCACAGCCCGTGCGGTGCGGTGGAGCTCATCATCTGCCTGGTTTTTATTTGGCTAATGGGACTGTAACACTTCCCAGGGCGGGTACAGGTCCTGCTGCAGGCTGGGGTCTTCCCCTTTGTGCAGAGGGGGACAGGAGCTTGCTCGTGCTGTTCCCGAGAGCCATGGCAGGGCTCTGCTGAAGCACAGCTACCTGGGTGCTCCTCTGCCTTTGCAGGTTGCTGCTGGGGCTCTGACAAGGAGCTTTGTGTGTAAACAGGGATTTCTTCAAAACGCCTGGGAAGAGCAGCTGGAAGTGGAGTAGCTCTGTGGCTAAAATGTGTGTGTGTGTGTGTGTATGTGAACTCCAGTCAAAACGTCAGGGAAAACATCCAGAGTTACGGAACTAATGCAAATGGAGTTGGCTTTCATCTCTCCCTGCAGCATCCTTTGTGGAAGGCATTTGCATCCTCCCTACCTGTCCCTCAAACAAATCCAGAGCCTCAGAGCAGAGGAAAGCCTTTGCACAAGGTGAGGGAGGGCTCTTTGGGTCTGGAGAGAGGTGAACTCAATATTTGAGAAGGAAAGCTCTTGGTTTAAGGTGGCAACTCTGGACACAGCAGCAGACTGCAATGTGCCCTGCTATCAAGGAACCATTCCTGAGCTCCCACCAGGCACCATGTGTGGGTGACATATCTGGAGGGGACCAGGGGGCTCATGTGTGCCTCTGACCCTGCCCTAGCACAACTCCGGGATGCCAGCAGGACATGTTCCTGCAAGAGGGTGCTGGGAGCAATCCAGCATCACCCCGTTTAGATGTGCTGGGAGACCCCCGTGGCTCCCATCCAACAGCCACCTGCCCTGGGGTCCCCAGGTGTCCTCTCCCTCCCCACCCTCAGTGTGGGGGGCTGCTGGGGGCTGCAAACAACTCCAGAGTGGACTGCTGCCTTTTCGGAGGAAGGCTCCAGCTCAGCAGAGAGACAAACAAAATAGGATTTCATGAGCACTCTTTCAATAGCTATTAGCTATGCTAAAAGGATTAACAGCTCTGCAGGACTCATCAAGTGTTTAAAACATAACTCAAGCATCAAAGGCGGCTGTTATGGGCTCACATCTTCACATCAAGTAACTCTGGAAATTCCTATCCAATTTAATTAAAACATCCACTAGACTCGTTAAAAGCTAAAAAAAAAAACCCCAACAAACCACAAAGGCCTTTTTCCTTAAGCACCGAGCCATTTTGAAGAGAGGAGTTTACAGAAAAGTAAGTGGACTTTGTTAAAGAATCACCTTTGTGAAAGTCTCCTATCCCCAGACCACTGTGTCTGATTAATCTCAAGCTTTCCAATAGGAAAACAAAGATGGTGGGATTTTTTGTGGGTTTTTTGTGTTTTGTTTTGTTTTGTTTTTTTCCTGGCTAGGGACCACAGAAGAAAGATGAAGTGAGAAGAGCTTTGTAGAGAAAGTTAGATAAGAGGGTGGAGGAGTGTCAAAACCAGACCTATAATAGGAAACAGCCACTGAAGTGCTGGTGAAAGTACCTTTCATCTCAAAGGCTCCAAAGTGCTGTGCAGCTCATGAGTACACCGAAGAGCTGGAAAATAATTGACAACAACTAGCATCATGAGATGAAGTCACCACCTTCGCTGGCAGCAGAGTCACCCCAGGCAGGTCACCAGCTCACTCGCCAGCAGTCCCTGACTGCCTCTCTGCTTGCCCTGCTTGCTGGATTTGTCACCGCTAGTGTGAGCTGCCTCAGCCAAACTCTTCTGCGAGGCCCCAGATGCCACACTTGGGTGACATGAGGACGTGTGGTCCTGAGCTGGACCAGCATGGCTGAGGCGTGATGGTGCTAACCAGCTCCTTCCCAAGCCCCTTCCCTCCGGTCTTGGGTGGCATCACCATCATCTCCCATAGTGTCATGATTTAATTCTCCATCCCTGTGATGTGCCCAGTTTCGGTGATGTTAGGTCATGCTCTGGCTTCTGCATTTATCTTCCCTGGCCATCCTCACTCTCCTCTCTCTGTCTTGCAGGCTTTAGTTATTTCAGGTACCCTGGGGAGACTTAAAATAGGTAGAGAGTCTCCCTCTGTATGAGGTGTAACTGGGCTGCTGTCACTGGAGCAATGGGTGCATTAAGAACAATATTTCAACTTAGTAAATATTTTTTGGCATCCATAGAGGCCTTGAACATTTTAGGATTTCATCTCATTATGTTAATTTTGTTGGTCTTGATCAATAATGAATTAGCATCCCCCCAAAAAAGGATTAAATAGTTCCTCTCTTTCCTCTTGTTTGTGGGTGAGTTTGATGTCTGCCTCTTCACACTGTCCTGTGTGGTCAGAGGATACCTGGAAGGGCAGTGCTGAGAAATGCAATCAGGAGCAGAGCTGCTCCTACTGCATCTTCCCGAGAAGATCTGCAGCACACCTTGCTTCTTTCCTTCCCGCTTGCCATCTTCTCAAGGCAGACTGCAGGACTTAAGCAAACAGCCTCTGGCCCTTGGGTACCCTCCGGGCTGCCCCTGGGGACGCAGCACCAAGCATGCGGACAGCAAGCTGCGGACATGCAGCAAGGTGTGTGAGCACAGATTTTATGCCCTTGTGCATAAAAGGGCATAAAAAAGGGCATTTCACTGTGTGAAATGCAGGAGTTAGGAGGTAGACCGGGTTTTTACATCAAATGTTTATAGCACTTTCCTCACTTTGTGTCTAGACATAGCTATAAATGAGGGAGAGGGCTATTACCTAGGAATAAAACTACTGAAACCAGCCCTGGAGAGCTTGCCGCTGTATTTCCAAGGAACTAGGAGATTCCTTATGATTAATGTAACAATATCGAAGGCTGTAAACTCACTGCAGTTGGGTACTGAGTCAGGGGACACACTTCCCTGCCACTTGCAGCTTAGAATAAGCATTAACTATGGTCTCTTGCCAGCCCTTGGCCATTCCTAGGGCTGCTGCTTGCTGACAGGACGTGGGTTTGCTTCAACTGACTCCACCAACTGGCGTAATAAAACAGCCCAGGAGTCGCCCAGGTATCATTTCCCGTAGCATCATGCACCAGTGTGGTGTGGAAGAGAGGAGAGGCCATGAGCAGAGCCCAGGCTGCATAGCTCACTGGGAAACCTGGCCTTTGTGCCTGCTAACTTTGGGCAGGGAGCGCAGGAGCTCTGCCATGCGGGTGGGCAGCCTGTGCCACCGCTGACCACCCCGAGCCATGCCCTGTGTGTGCGCGTGGCAGTGGGGCAGGGGGCTTCCAGCGCCTGTGCGGGTGGGAAATGCCTGGGATCTGAACCCAGAACCCCCAGTCCCCCACACCAGGTCTGATGCACAAGATCATATCCTGTAAAAACCAGTGAGAGAAGTTAGACTGCAGGGATCTCATTTTTCTGGATGCAAATTCCTTTCTCTGATCTCTGCTTCTACCACGTCCAGCACAGCGGGGTCTCAGTCTCTGCCTAAGGCTTTGCAGTACCGCTACAGCATCAGCAAAAGTAATAAAGAGGGTGGGCTCCCTGGAAAAATACCATGAAGCAAACCACTGACATGCTCTTGACAGTGTCCACAGTGAGAGCACAAAGACTTATTTTTTCAGCTAACAGGAACCTAAGACCTAGTGTAAACTCGGTCTGAATGATGGAGTGGAGTGCCAGGAGATGTCTCTTCTGCCACCCTCGGTTGAAGAGCTGTCATTAGAGGATGAGAAAGGGCAGGAAAGGGTCACACTGGTGGCTGGGACCTGTTGAGACCTGCTAGCCCATGGCTGACCTACCTTCTGAGGGGGAAGGATGGGAAGGAGCAGCAGCACGAGCAGGTGCTGCAGGAGGCAGCAGGTGGGAAATTTGGGTCAGCACCATTGGGTCTTCAGGATATGCTCCCCAGGTCAGGTTTCCTCCTCCAGATGAGGTTTCCTGCCCAGATTGTGTGCCATGTCCAGGCTTTGTCCCTCCCTGGCAGTTTTCTTGTGCCACATGTTCAAGCTTAGGAGGCACTTGTGTAATATTGGCCTCCTCAGTACCTAGGATCTATTAAAAGCTGCTCTCATTTGACTCCATAAAGAATGCCATTGGGAATACAGCGACGCTTCTTGGATGTGAGTAAATATTGGCCTTGAATGAAGTCGCTGATAATGGGAGATAAGTTATCAACAGCTGTTTAACCTAATATTACTTCCATACAAGATAACACTGAGCTTTTGCAAGAGGTTAATAACTAGATGTAGAATCCATCTCTGCATACAAAGACACCTGACAAACTGCAGCCCTAATTTTTCCCCTGGAGCTTTATTACAGCTGTAGGAGCACGTAGCAGGGAAATGTGCTGGTGGGTCAAGCCCAGCTCCAGCAGCAGCTGAAGGCCATGCTGTTGAGCATGTGGCTCTGTACGGTGGCTGGGGGATGAGTGTGTTTCCCAGTGAGCCCAGCTGCTCCAGATCAAAGAGGTGGGATGGCATCCTTATGTGGTTATATTAGCAGAGCTGTTGCTGCTGCTAAGCAGACTTGAATCCCTGTGCTGGGCACTGCTTGCATTGCATATCCGAGCACGGGGCAAAGAGTGGAGGAAGGTAGGCTATACCCGGCATTAATAGCGATATTTGGAAAGCAGTGCTGAAACATAAAGTGTGCATCAGTTACAGATCACAGGATCCCCACAAAAGGGAATGTAGCTCATCCTATACCAGATTTTAGCCCACAGTTATGGGTGTATTTTCTGCGTTGTCTTAGATGGCTAGTGGTCTCTGGCATATCTGTCACAGCATGCTGTTGGACTTGTAATCCCACAGGACTTTTAGAAAGAAGAGGTTGGCAAGAGCCAGAAGCACTCAGGGAGACTGGAAGGGCTCTGCAGCCAGCCACATGCACCAGATTTCTCCGCAGAACTTCTCCCCTGGTGTTACTCGAAGTGTAGGGCTGAGGCAGGGAGATGTCTCCAGCCGCCTCCCCACTGCCGCAAGCTTGGGCTACACTGGCTATTTTAATTACGTTCCTCTCACTTGATCCCAGAAGCTTTCAGCTTCACAAGTCAGAGACATCTGCAAAGTGAAAGGCCATGGTGGGATGCAGAGGCAGTGGACCACTGCTTCCGTGCTTTCCCTGACCACCGTCCTGGCTACTGCCCGATCACTGAGCATCAGGCAGACGGGGTCACTGGTGTTAACACCCAGCTGGAATGTGCCTTGGGTGTCTCCAAAGACAGCGATCAGCTCAATCGAGCCTCCTCAGTGGAGGCTCCTGGCAAGAGCTGGGCTGGCTTTTGGTGCTCCTGGCTCCCAGCCCCTGCTTTATCCAGCAGACCACACTGCTGCTCAGTAAAGCTGGCTGCAGATGCTAGGACAGCAGCTGCAGTCTTCTTGATCCCTCTGGGGATGATAAACCCAAATAAAGGCCCTTGGGAAATCAGCACAGAATATAAAAATGTGGCTGCAAAGCGGAGGCTCGGACTGTGACAGTTCTGCAGATAAACCTGTGTGAGAGCCCAGCTGTGCAGAGCATCCACAGAGAGCCTGCCTTGAATGTGGTTGTGATGCTCAGGCTGTGTAGGGGAATCTTTATCCCTTGCCAAGAGCCCATCACACCTTTCCCTTCCCCCAGAGGAAGCATCTGGAAGCAGATTCAGGTCCCTGCACCTGTAGAGGGGACAAGACCTCAGTTCCCCTTGGACCAGGTGGTTCTTCCTCGGGTTGTGAGGCTGGGGGGAGCAAATGGACAAGCACCTCAGAAACATGCTCTTTCCAAACCTCCCATGGTCTTGAGGCTGGAGGGTCAGAAAAACACTGTGGCTCCCAAAATGAAGAAATCTCTTCATTTCCTGCCTCTGCAACAGCTGTTGCACAAGTAGAAGAGGACATGTGCATCTGCAGGCCATGCTGCACTCCTGGCATTTAAATCAAGTCTATTGAAGTGACATAAGGGCTGTGTGTGCCCCAAGGCACTTTGGCCTTGGTCGGAGCGCAGTGGAAAGCTGCTGCATTCTCCAGCATGTTCAGAACTCTGGGGAGTTGCTTTTGGACTAGCCCCATAAATAGTTCACAGCGTTACCTGCTTAGGGAAGCACATCTCTGGGGTCTTGCTAGTAACTCCACTTAAGAAAGCTGCTATTATTAGTCCTTGTATGTGGCTGCTTTTTTCCCAACTCAAGCACTTCAGCTGAACTTTTTCCCTTGTGCTGTTTACAAACCAGGCAGTGTGCGAGCATGCCCTCGCCCTTCCCACACACAAGACCCAGCAAGACAGCAAAGGAATTGCAGGTCCCTGGTTGTCCTTAGCAATTAGCAGATAGCTCAGGCTGCCAGCTGCCGCTGCCCTGGGATGGCTTTTCTGTTCCCTGGGGGTTCATTTCTGCAACAGCAGCAGAGCCGGGTGATTTAGGTTGGCTTTTCTGTAGCCACCCCCTGCCCTCGCACATCATTTACATTGCCAGGTTAAAGTGTAGCCTGATAGAAACTTATTGTTAAAGATCCTGAGTTCTTGCGTTATCAAAGTTGGGACAGCCTGGGCTGACCCCTCAGGACTTGCACGCCTGCGTTTAAAAAGGATGAGAAATCTGCTGGCAGCATATAAGCGATTCCCTCGTGCTCGGGCTGAGCAAGGTATGCATCCAAGCAGCTGCTCCCTGCCACAGACTGTAACCTTGTGATTCGCTTCCAGAGCCGGGTTTTAAGCTCCTGCTGCAGTTTGCCTCTGTGAGCAAAATCCTGGCTGGCAACAGCTTCCCTGGCTTTCTGCATTTCCAGGAGAACCTGCTGTGCAGCGGTTCTGCTGATCATCAGCTCCCCTGTCCCCACACGGGCTGTGTGCCTGCACTTCGGCTTCCTAACCTTCTGGTACCGCACACCAGCGATGCTAACAGAGCATTCCTTGCTGCTGCACCTCCTTTTCCAGGGCAGCTTCCGCATAATTAATTTACCTGTGGAGCCATTGGCTCTTGTTTTAAAGCTTTCTTTTAATCCCTCTGCAAAATACCCAGCTTCTGGTTCACTCTTCTTTGAATTCCCCTGAGGTATTTTAAATTTCGGTGAGCATGACCGCTGGTTTTCAGCATGCGGCACAGCAGTGAGATACCTAGGGCTGCCTGGGAAGGCCAGCCTCTTCCCTCCGCTCCTCCCCATCCCTTCTGAGTTACAGTAGCATAATCACTGGTTTGTTCACTTCTTATTTCCCTGATATAAGTCAATCCCATGTTTTCTTTGGTTTCTCTTTTGATTTCTTAGTTTTTCTGATCTTCCCATGTTTTCTGCAGCTACACAACTCATCCCACATAAAGGCCAACACAATTTTTCGCCTCACGCAGCATCCTGTGCCCTTAGACTTCAGGCAGTGCTTGTGCCTCCTTGGCTTGGGGTGGTTGTCATGGTGGGGTGCTTAATCACCTCTTAATTAATTCTGTCCTGGCTTGGGGTGGAGGTCATGATGGGGTGCTTAATCACCTCTTAATTAATTGTCCTGGCTAACCGGGCTTTGACAGTGAAGCCTCACAGTCCTGTGCAGACCTTGCCTCAAATTGACAAGAGGAGAGGACTGTTGCTTTGAACTCCCTCTTTGCACCCCAGTCTAGCAAGGGGAGTATAGGAAATGTATAGTTGCAAAAGAACTTTGAAAAGTTGCCTTCCATTCAATTTCCTTGGAAAAGGCAAAATAAAACCACTCAGGGAAGAAAGAGTAGAGGAAAACACAGCAAACATCAAAGAAGAAAATACTGAAGGAGAGGGGAAAACTGACACCCTTAATGTGAATTTGGGGGGAATTTATAAACCTGAAGTCAAGTAATCACAGAGCTCAGGTAGTTTAGGTCACATTATTGGGACTCATTGCTCTTCATTAACCTTCCAGCCACCTGGGTTCACATGTCAGCTCAATATCAAGTCACAACTGATCAAAACTTTCTACATTTGAAAAATTGCTGGAAAATTGGATTTTCAAGTGACTCAGTGTGGTTTTATGAGGCACCTGCCTTCCTCAATATTATTAAATCATTCAAGATCAAAAAAATCTGAAAATGGGTATCTGGGCCTGAAAACCAGTCCTGGGCTCTGGCTGAAAGGAGCTGAAAAAATGCTGTTGCATTTCTTTGTAAGTGAGGAATCTGTATTTATCCCTATGTGGTACAGGGGCTTCCTTCCCCCTGCCTCCCCAAAGAGGTGGGGTGGGATCCAGACACTGTCTTCCCTGCAGAGCAACACAGAAAGCAACTTTGATTATTTCCCCAGTGAATAACTGTGTTTTTCTGCTGTCTCTGCTGGGGATGCTCTGCCCTGGCTCAGTGGTACAGGGCTGTGCAGGGAGAGAGTAAGCTGGGAAGGACAGCTGGCTCAAGCAGTTCTGGGATGAGGGTTGTCCATCACAGCTGTTTATGTGGTTGGGAGAAAAAGTGGAAGTGGGTTCAGAGAGTGAAAGAGGCTTTCCCAGAATAGCTACGACTTTGCAGGGGCCGAGAGAGACACAACGTGCAAGCCCTGGGTCTGCTGTTTTATTTCTGCCTCGCCCCTCTGGAATATAGGAATTGCTGCTGGAATGACAGAGGTATCAGATGAAAACTGCTGAGTGAGACATTACTTACGGTGGATGCTGTCTGAGGAGTCCCCATCTTGGAAGATGTGGTGGAAGCTGCTGGCAAAGCAACCGAGTTCAGATCAGCAGTGGGTGCTGATGCCACCAAGGCACCTCTGATCAAGGGCTTTTGGTTCCATGGTGGCTCCCTACGAAATTCATAGCCGCTGTACAGCACTGGGTGGCTGACCACACTTTTGACTACATTCACAGCAGAGTGACCTGCTCAGATGGAGTCGTAGCCAAAAATGTAGGCAATCAGGCACGCAATGTTCTTGTCGCATCCCAGAAGCTCGGTAGGACCCTATAATTTAACTGAGTTGAGGGTCCCTCCTAAAACTTGCAGCCTGGCATTGTGCAAGTGCTCAGTGCTGAACGGGGTGAGCTCTGCTTGTCTCCTGCAGCATGGAGATCCTTTAGTGGCTGTTGCTGTGAAGATCGTAGGGGATCCTACAGTGGAATCAGTAAGTACAAACGCAGAATCCCACCAGTAGCTTTTACTGGTCTTCTGCATCACGTTATCTGGTTTAATACAAAGTGTCTGCAAGCCATCGCTGGGCAGAAATTCATTGGCAGCCAGCTGTCAAGCTTAATTGGGTTGTCCTGTAAAATATCTTGCATATAAGTAAATCAAAAAGAGTGGGGCCCATAAAAGGGCCAGCATGTGGCACATTCATGTTATTTATAGGCTCCTCTGTGGTGCTCATCACCATGGCAGCTATGAAGGTCGACGCTGAGAGTTGTAAAGAAATTCCACATATGTTTTAAAAAAGCCACGTGTATGAAATGAAGCAGGGCTTACACGTTCCAGTGGAGCCAAGAGTGCAGGATCCTGTAGGGTCCCCTCACCCCATAACAGCAGGATGGGTGGGGAAGGGGACAAGGCAGGTGATAGCTGGTCTGAAGTTGAAGCCAAAGGGCCCAAAAGTACCCCCATGGAGGAGGCTGGAGATCCCTTCAACCAGTTTCTCCTGTTCAGGATGGAGCCCTCATTTACCAGCCTGTTTTTCCTATCTTTCTGTGTAATTATACTGAAGGCAGTGGTGATTGCTCACTCCAAGCTTACTTTCTACAGCTGGCTTTTTTATAATGTTCTGGCCACTTGAAAAAGCAAACAAAAGCAGCATCTCCTCATGTTGGTTCTGTAATTGGCAGGTAAAAAGCCTGCTCTAGACACATCCAAGCAGAATTAGTTTGAGCATCTGTACCTCAGTCTCTGCCTGGAAAGCAGCCTCTGGCAAAATGATATCAGTCCCCACAGCGTTGTTGTCTCCAGCAGCATTACTCCAAAATGACTCCCAGGGAAATGTATAGCAAACCCTCACTGTGGTCCTTTTATTCTAAAACCACCTGGTCTCTCAGCTGGCACCAATGATCCTAATTCCTCCGCATACCTGGTCAGGCTCTTTCTCTCAGTGGATGCATCTCCATCTTGCTTGCATCAGGTTCTTTCTTTCCTGCAAGGCATCACATCTCAGCTTTGATCCTAGAAACTCAGGACTTTCAAGCCAGTCCTTCATGGATCTCTCCCTCCTTGTGAGAAAACCTTTCTATAAACCCAAATCTTCCTTCCTAGCTAGCTGTGGCTTTTACTTCTTTTGACAGGAGTTTTTTCTTTAAGGACTGGCTCCCGTTGGTGATGGACCTTTTGTTTCCTTAAGATAAATGCCATATCCCCATGACAGCCACCCGTGGGCTTGGGTAACTGCCTGCAGCCCTGCACCAGAGCTGCAGTGAGGACGTGTTCCTCACCTTGTCAGGAAAGCCCTAGGGGACATGAAAGTCGTTACTAAAATCAGTATTTCTGCCTGTTGATGGTAACCGTATTTCTGTTCCTGCAGGAGCATGGGGGTTCACACGTGTATGTTTGCAAGCATTCAATTTATGCTTTCTTAATAACAGTCAAGTGCCTTTGCCAAAGGCATTTGGTTGAAGAGCTGAGGTAAATAAACACACTGGGAATATTTTCTGGGGGAAGGGAAGTCATGGGCTGTCCTGGAGCTTATACAACTGCTCCACTAGCATTTCCTGCCCTGTCACCTACTGTTAGTCCCACAGACACGATAGCTCCTGCTCTTAGAAATGAGCCCATGCGGGTAGTGAAAGCTAGGCAGCTGGTGCAATGCTTTCTCTGACTTCTGCAACTCCACTCAAGAGCTTTTCTTGCAGAGCAAATACATAGGGTCTCTTTTTGCTCTAAGACTTATATGCTTATTAAGCTTTCTGCAGCAGAAAAAAGATTGCAAGGCAATTCAGCTTGCTAGCTAGGTCATGAATCCATGTATATGTTATGAATGGAAACGATATGCATGTGCCCTGGGCTTTACCCAATCATATCAAGCAGTAATACAAGTCAGGATGAAAATAAATCTTAATACCAACTGCCCTACATGAAGCAAATACTTATTTTACATAAAACCTAATTTTAGAACGTCAAGGCTGTAGCCGATCCACTTTGTCTCACTGTGACTTAGCATAGTGATGTACATATAGATATGCATATAAATATGTATATATTTGTAAACATGCTCTTTTTTCCCCATTTTTTTGCTGAATATAAGTGCCCCAAGAGGCAGCACTTGCTCTCTTGGTGGGGAATCTGCATGCTAGCAATCCTCTTCCTCGCCTGGGCAGAGGGAAGGCAGCGCGGGCGCCCAGCCCTGCCGTGTTAACCTGCAGTTAGCGTTATTTCTTTGGGCAGCAGCAGCTGGGAAATGCCAAAGCACAGTTTTAACTCTGACTTCCAGCATCGCTGGGATCAACGCACCGCCCTGGGTAAAAGGAATCTCTGGCGGGTGTCAGGCCCCGAGGATGCTGGCAGGGGAGGATGCTGGCCGGGGATGCTGCCGGCAGCCCTGCCTCCCTCCCTCCCTGTGCAGCTGGTCCCCGCTGCGGGGATCTCAGCCCCGGCACAACAGCAGCCTCAAAACGTGCTGCAGCGTGGGATTAAACAGTTTGCATGGCCTTTGTCTGATACCAGCTACCCACAGAGTGCCTTACGGGAATGCCAGAGGTTTCGAGGGAATGCCCTGAGGGAGTCAAGATGTGCTCAGATTTTCAAGTGCTCTGGAAGAACTAGCGGAGAGCTTGGCTTTTCAGCAAAACTAAGTACTTCTCAGCATTACGCTTTCCTGCGTCCTCCCTGTGCTGAGTGTCTGAGTTCATTTATGCAGCTATATTAACTTTCACTTCACCTTTCCATGGTGTTTCCTTCCCCCGCACGCTTTTTCCCAAGCACAGCCCAGCCTCCTCCAAGAGGGCTGGTTTTGTAGGGAAGGTTTGGATGTGCAGCAGTGGGACAGGGGCAGGAGAAGCCTGTCTCATTCCTCCCCAGCCACACGGTCGTTCACATAGCAGTCTGTGCCAGCCAGCTCTGGGGGGTCCTGGGGACAACCCACAGACCAGAACCATGCGAAGGCGCACACAGCGGCTCCCCATGATGCTGCTGCCTGCCCGTGTCCTTCGGGACCCCACACAGCATGGGGGAGGCAGGGGCATGGGGCTGGTGGCCCCTGTGTTGGCATTAAGAGCCTTGTGGTCCTTGCTGCTGGGGAAGGCAGTGGCTGGCGCGCGGCTGAAGGAGGTTTTTGGCTTGTGCTGGGACCAGCGTGAAGCGTCTGGCACTGGTGGCTGGAGAACAAGGCTCTGCATGTGAGCCAAGCGAGTCTTGCAGGTTCAGGAGCCAGAAAGCACAGCGAAAGGCATGGCAATGGATTCCTTTTTAAAGTATCGCCGTGATTGTGAAGCTACTCATGAAAAAAATCTGTCGTGGGAGGCACAAATGCTTGGGACCGGCTGCCGGTGGTTGTGTGAGGCCAGATCGCAGTGTGGAGCAGCTCCAAAGAGGCAAACACCCATGCAAATGTGAAGGGTGTGCAGATCCCCAGAAGCTGTGGGGAAGGGGCTGTGCTGGGGTCCTGCTCTCCTGGTGAAGGGGAAGGGTTTGCCAGAGCCACCCCAAAAGGAACAGAGGGGTGCTGCTGCCCTGGGAAGATGCGGTCCAACCTCTCCGCTGGAGGAGCGGAGCAGGTACAGGAGATGAAATAACCTGCTGCTCTCTGCTTATTAAAAGAAAATGGTGTTTCCTGGCAGCACTACAGATCTGACATCTTGATCCATTGAAACGCTCTCAAAATATAAATCAAGAAGATGTGATCAAAGCCCCTGGTGCAGGGAGAGGTTCTCCTCACCCCTGCTGCCCTCTTGGAGGGTGGGAGAGCCCCCCTACCCCGTGGTGGGGTGGATGTGGATGGGGGCTCCCACCACAGCACTGGTTTGTAGGGAGGTTTAACTGGGTGGAGCCTTGCTAAGCCCATTGCTTCTGGCTCAGCCCGAGCAGGTCTGGAAGGAGAAAATGATTGTGATTTAAAGATGTCAGAATCAGGAAATCCATCATGTCCCTCGCTAATCTGCTGCTGTGATTAATTACCCTCACCATTAACTGCCCGTTACAAATATACACCTTATTTCCAGCCTAAATTAGTCCCTGGGCATGGCTGCCCTGAGTGATGATGTATGGAGGAGCGTGCAGGGGCTGAGCAGCAGCGCGACCACTGCCAGCAGCCATGGGCAGGAACAAGGGGGACAGGAGTCCCTGTGATGGATACCCCCAGAGTGGTTCTGCGAGGGGGATGGGACCCCCACTGAAGGGCTTGGGGACATTGCAGGGGACTGCAGAGGGAGGAGGAGGGGGACAAGGGAGGCACCACCCTGCCCCAGCCCCATCCCATTGCAGGAGCATCCTCAGAAGCCGCTCACAGAGCAGGACATCACGTACCCATCCCCTTCCCACGCAGAAGGATCTTCCAGCAAATGCGCACAAAGAGTCTTGCTCTGGCTCTGAACGAAATCGTGCAGTAAATTAAGCCTGATCTGCATGAAATTTCCTCCGCATGTACATTCCAGGGTGAAACTGGGAATGGGTTTTATCCAAATTCTCCTGTCTTTTGTCTTTAATTTAAAAAGTGAGGATCTCTTGTAATTGCCTCTGTGCTCATGGAGAATTGGGGAATACTAATAAACCCTCCGGTGACTAATTGAATGGCTTATAAATGTTCCGACTGTAAGCAAAGTTCTCTGTCTTACATTATAAAGATATTTAGGTCCAATTCTGTGCTAGGGTGATAATTTTATGAGGGATTTTCATATCTTTTGGACGCAATATGGAATGGATCATTACCTTTTTTTACACTTAATTGCTTTTATCATCCAGAAATATTCAGCGTTTAATGATAATAAAGGACTTCTCCTAAGGAGGCCAAACACCATATACATTATCACCTCACGGGGCTGCAGCACACAGCTCCTCGGTGCTACTGCATTTCTGCGTGTCACACTCCCCCCTTGGCAGGGGGGGATGCTGAGGCCAGGGGAGCAGCAGCTCACCCCAGATCGTCTTTTGGCTGGGGGGGAAGAGCATTGGATGTCCAGAGGCACAGGCCAGAGCCCTACAAAACTGGGAAATATTCTTGGTTTCCCCAGCATCCGTGTTACCTGGCTTCCTGGTGCCTTCCCCGCGGCAACCAGCGCACGGATGATGCAGCTGGGGACGGGGTTGGTGTAGGCACCACTGCCAGGCTCAAACAGGGGATCTGGAGCAGTATTGTTCAAGTTCCTTGTTCCAGCCCACGCTCAGAGTTTCTCTTGAATCAGCCTGATTGCCTTGAACAAAGGAAATTCGCTGCTCTTTGGGGGTCCAGGTTGCCTGCCGGGCTGGGCTGGCCCCTCCACCGGCTTTGCTACTCAGAGGCAGGGATTCAAACCCAGGTACAGATGTTTGCTTACTGTGTTGCCCATAGCTTTCCAAGAATACTTTTTTCCAATGGCCTTCTACAGCTTTTAATTAAAAGCACTCACATCATTTGTTAATTATTTATTAACTCTTTATAGATGCTACAAGCCCATCGCAGACATCAGTGGAGTCCTAGTGATGCTTGTAAGCTCATCAGCAAACGTTGTAATTGATGGCTATAAGCAATCTGCTGACCCTTTGGGCCCTGCAACAATTGATTAACTATCCATTAAAACATCTAGAAATCATTTATGAACCTTTTATAAACTATTTATAAGTGAGCAGGGACAGATTTATTCATTACTGTTCATGGGTTTACAGCGGAGGGACGGAGGGAGCCCTGAGTGGAGGCTGCAGCAGCCCAGCTCCAGGCAGCAGCACCTACACAGGAAACATGCCCCGTCTCACAAGGAGCCTCCATTGCTCCATCCATTCTCCCAAATTACACACTGCCTTCCTGCAGGCCCAGGGGGGTCAAGGTTCCATTCTCCCAAGGATCAGAAATGACACAGAACGGAGAATTTTCTGCTGTTTTGCAGAGTCAGGTAGTTTAGCTAAGTAGGGGCTGGCGAGGAGCCAGTAGCAGCTCTTTAATACACCGTTGGGCAAAAGTGTAGTTGAGGAGGGGATGAGCAGGCTCATGTATTGCTTTGCTTCTAGTGGGGTAGGATTAAATTACCCATTGCATTTTCCTTCATATTAGTATGCAGGGATATAGAGAGCCAAAGGCAGCGGCTGCCAGCAAAACCCTATCAGCTCTCAGGCAATGAGCTGATTCCTGGTTAAATTGGGGATGGAGCACGAGGCTCAGATTCAGGACTTGCATCTGGACATGACCCTAGCATGGATTGGTTAGCTGGTTATTTTATTTTATTTTATTCTCCTTTTTTTCCCCAACTAGATGAATTTCCAAGCAGATAATGGAAAAAAAGGAAAAAAAATCAGTTTTCTAGTACTTTCATTGCAGTAGGGGAAGGGAAGGTGGAGTGGCCTTGCTCAGTTTAGACTTCATGAATCCTTTCTATGTTCCTGATATGTCGCATTTATACCGATAAAGCAGAGACTTTCCCTGGTAAGCACTGCACAAAGTGAGTAATGCTGTTTCTCACTGCAGAGTCCCAAAACACTGACTGCTGCTATGGGTTATCTCCAGCCCACAGAAACGTGCATCACTCGACACTGAGGAGCCTCCTCGTCTCTGGGAGCTCACCATCACCAAATAGAAGTTGCAGATATAAACTCCCCATGTGTTGACAGAAGAAATGACGCCTGTAATGGGTTCTTAGCATCTACTATCACTTCTAACAGTCCATCTATAATCTCGCCTGCAGCAGATGCTGTCTAGCAAGACAGGGGGATAAGTGATGACTTCCTAGGAGCTGGTGTTCGGTGTAGCATGTCTGTCAGCTAGCAGAAAGGGGACAGATGTGCCCTCTGTTTGTTGTAAGAGGTTTGTTCTTCCCTTCCTCCTTTTCTGCCGTGTTTTCTTACTGAAGATGCTCAGTCAAGCGCTGTAGGGCAAACTGAGTATGAACTGGAGGGATGACTCGTTGCTCAGCAGAGAAGAGGATCCCCGCATTAGCAGCAGTCTGACAGTGGCAGCTTTGTACAGCAGTTAATGGTTAGTTATGTTTCAAGACCTTGTTTAAATTTACAGGAGGGCTATATTTATGCACATGTAATTAATTCCATGGGAAGCAGTGTGTAGTTATTTTTCAGTTAGAAACTGGACTAATTCAGGATTTGCACTGGGCATGCCCTAATCAGTCTAGAGCTGACCTGAGCTCAAATTAGTGCAAGCCTGGGTCTAGCTGTGCTCCCCCAGAGGCTGATAGAGTGTCCTGTAGGATGCAGCTCACACTGACATCATGCAGAACAGCACTTGTATTTCAGCTCAGAGAACAGAAAAGCCAGCTCTCCACAGTCTCTCCTACAAGTACACTTGAGCTATTTTGGAGTACAGCACAAAGAAATTGGCTTTCAATGGGAAGGGAACACAAAGATGTACCTGAAAAGCCATAGATGGCTCAAGATTCATGTAAGAACACAGAGATCAGCGTGCTCCTCATCCAGCTCTGTTGCAGGACCAGGGAAGGTTTGGAGAACCTGCCACCCCAGCCATGAAACAGGGCTGAGCACTGGGGTGGGAGGTTGCTCCCCCACAGCTCACACTGCAAGCTGGAGCTGCTTTTATTTCTGGGGGTAAAGAAGTACAGAAGGCAGGGAGCACATCCTGCCCGGGCTGCTCACTCCATTCCTGCAGCAGGACATCAAGGTTTAGCTACATGGTTAGAAACACCTGACTGTCACTACAGGCACAATCGCCAGCCACCAGCTCTGGCATGTCACACAGGAGTAGGGCGATGGCTGTGACACACAAAGGGGTTTGGGAAGAAGGGAGGTCAAGTAAGGGCTGTGGGTCTCCCAGTGTGGGAGGAAACCCCACAAGAGTTGAACTAAATGAAAACGCTGGGAGAAAACAGCCCAAAGAGCATCTCAGAGAAGTAGGGTTACATCCCTGCTGGCCAGGAGCTCCTCCGACCAATGTCCCCTCCTTGACCAGCACTCACTGGGGACAGCAGCAGAGCAGGACAGAGCTGATGGCACTAATGGCTGTCCCCAGGGAAGGAAGCACAAGTGCTGTGGTGTCAGCCAAGAGCAGCCCAGGAGGCCAGTCCCTCCTTTGGCAGGAACCTGCAGTTGAGTAAGCAGAAAGCTGAGCTAAGTGATGAACAGCTCAAGCCACCCTCTTGTCAGGAGGGAGTCAGGACTCCATAGGACACGGCACAAGGTGAAAGTGGTGTCCAAAAAGCAGATTCATGCCCAGTGTGCAATTAACCAATCTCACAGGCTCAGGAGAGATACTGTGTTTATGCAGGCCTGGGTGCTAGGTGAAATCATCCACAAATCAAGCACCCCTATAGCAAGAATCATCACTTCTTTTATACACAATTTACATCATCATTATCATATTAATACCCCCTACCTATTCTTGATTGGTTAGTAATTTACTTATCATTACATTATTTTAAGTAACTTCCACACATGCTCAGGGGAAGGGTCTTCAGGCAGGCGAGGGTCTTTTTAACCTATGGGCATGGTTTTTGGTATTATAATGAAAGCAGTTCATTTCAGAACACCTTAAAATTAAGTTTTGTTGCCAAGTTGGCCAGTGGAATCATTACTTGACCAGGTTGCCACATAACTCATCCTACATACAGTCACTCCCTCATGTTCTCTCTGGTCAAGGCCTGGAGAACAGGGACTTCAAACAACACTGTGTCCTATTCATTGTTAGCTGATTAAGGCTAACATAATATTAACATAAGCTAATTTCTTAGCTTAGTCTGCCCTGCATCAAAAGAAGGGTCCCCCCATCCCCATGTGCTACAGCAACATGCTTGGCACTGGGCACTGCTCAGCTGGGCAGCTCCATCCCCAAAGCACCAGTCCTCTTAGCAGAGCATCCAAGCCCCGGTGGGGAAGGTGGATCCCCCAGCATCAGAGAAGGAAGCACCGTCACCCCGAGACCAGTGTGCCCTCCCTCCCACTGCACAGTAGGAACAAACCCAGCCCAGGCCTGGCTGCTTCCAACAGCACTCGCACTTTGCACTCACTTGGTTCACCGGAGCCTGAAATAGCAGAAATCACATTGACATCAGCCCCAGCGTGCTGGTGCTGGTGCTGGTGCTGGTGCTGGTGCTTGTGCTGGTGCTGGTGCTGGTGCTGGTGCTGGTGCTGGTGCCCCTGTAAGAGCTCAGCTGTGGTGGCTTTTATGTCTGAAAGCCATTCCCCAGCTGCACAGACCCACGTCCTTAGTGCCTCTTGTTTTCGGGGTGGGAACGCTTGGCAGCTGGTTTTGTGGTGAGCTGAGTCTTTGCCTAGTGCCTGCTGCCCTGCTCCCTCACACCCTGCCTCGGAGCCTGCAATGCTGGGGAGAGAGGGACCAGCCAGGCACTGGATGAGGACAAGGGGTTGCAAGGACCCCCCCTCTCCATTGCACATTCTTGCTGCATCCCTCAAACAGCAGAAAGTCATTATTTTCTGTCCAATATTTGTCCTCTGTGCTCGTACCCAGCCCCTCTGGGCTGCCTGGGACATGGGCACATCCCTGCAGGCAGGGGCTGAGTGTGCTGGGTGCTGCTGTGGCAGATGTTAACTACCTGATTACACAGGAATTAACTACTGAGGGCAGGAGACAGCTCATTTCATGCACATATGTGAGTACAGGGAAGTGGTGTTGTAACGCACAGGTCCACGGAGCAGACCAGCACACCTGGAGTTGGGATGACGGAGGGTCCCCCTGTGCTGGGAGGTGGGTTGACAGGAATCCTAATGACAAGTGGCTGCCTAATGAGGCAAATCAGGCAGCAGTGGGGGGCTGCGGCCGAGGTGGACCCCATGGGAGGGTGGTGGTGTGCCCAGCTGGAGGGTGGCAAAGGGTAAGGCTGAGCAAGGGTGGGAGAGGGAAAGTCATCGTGCAAAAATCGGTGCAAAGTGTTCACGTAGTGCTTAGGGAGGTTAAGAGGGCCTCCAGAAGTAGGTTTCAGAGTGCAAACTGAAATAAAAGCTTGTGATTGTAAGTGCACTCACTGTGCCTCTGCAGCCTGCTGGGCTCTGCCAGCTCAGCAGTGACCCAGGCTGCAGCATCCCCCCAGTCTCCCCGCTTTCTTAGCAGGCGCTCATCATCGCCCATTTTGTACAGGAAGGATGCCTGTGTGTTGCTCTGCAAGCACTGATCTTCCTGTGCCTTTTACAGATGAAAATTCAGTGAGAAATACCTGTCAGAAGGAGACATTTACCACATTTCACATTTTCTCTGAAAAACAGGGAAATTTCTAATGGGTTCCATAATGCCAGTTCCCCAGGGATGAGCCTCCCTCCTGCCAGGGGAGAAGGGGCAAAGGTAGGTGATGGCTCTGCAGCCATTAGTGGATAGAAAGAGGTTTTATTGCTCTTTCCTTTGTCTGACATTACTTGGGAATGAGGATTGAATCTGCTTCCTCTGGAACTATGTTTTCTAGCAAACCACACAGCGTGGTGTTTATCTTCTTTATTGTTCCTGAAAAGTCCAAACAGTTTGCTACTTCAAAGTGAATCTAAAGTTAGCAGCAGAGGGGAGGGGAGGAGGAAGAGAAAGGTAAAATAATGCCAGAGAGAAAGGACATCATTCTGGGGCTGAACAAAGCATCTCAAGTCGACTCCTAACCATTCTTTGCAGTTTTTTATTTTGCTCAAAAACCCCAGTGAAAATAATTAAATGGAAGTCAAACAGAAATAATTTATATTGGATTTTCAGCCTGTCTGCTAGACCAAAACTAACTTGTCTTTCAGACACCCCTAAGGGAGACGCGGCCCCGAGGAGGAGAGCTGCTGTCCCTGCCCTGGGGATGACCCACATCCCACCCACGCTCCCCTGCCGCTGTCCTCCCCGGTGTGGCACCCACAATTTTTGGGTGCCTGGGGACTGTGTAACGTGGGGAGAGCTGCACTCTTGGGCGTGGCAAGCCTGGCAGTGATTCACAGTAATAACTCCGTGGCTGTGACTGTGCGAGGTCCACGTTGTGATGTGGAGCTGCTTCATGTGGTCACCACAATGGGCTGATGTGGTGGTTCCTGTGCCCCATGTGCAGCTCATGTCGTTAGCTGCCACGTGCTCGTTTGGCTGCGATCGGCAGCAAGAGAGCTCTTCAGAGGCGGTTTGATTTAAAGTGTGAAAAAAAGAGAATGAAAAATGAGTCCATTCTGAGCACACATAGCAAGAAACTACTTCAAAAGTAGACAATTTGGGACAAGTCTCCCTTCTTAAAAGATGTTTCTAAATTAGTCATTTTGGGTCAATCTCTATCTATCATCTCCTGAATATCCCTTGTTCCTCCCATTTCACAGGGGGGAGAAAACAACTTAGCAGTTCCCCACTCCTAAGCAGCATCTTTCAGCAACTGACTAAGCTGCACAACAGATTAACTTTGCCTTACAGCTCTGTACGCAACAATTTCAGGCTTGCACAGAAGTTGCCTACCCTTTCCAAGCAGAACATTTCCCATGAAGCCTCTTCTGGGGATACCAGGAGATAGAAACGAGACTCTGGGTCAGCAGCGTGCTGGAGATGGGGGAGCAAAGGACCCCAGGCAGGTGGGAGATCTGCTGTCATGCACAAGGCTAGCACTGAACTTGGGCAGGGCACGCTTTCCTATCATCAGGAATAAGGATGTAAGGAGGCAGCTCGGAGCCTGGCGGGGATGTGGGTGCTGGGAGCCTGGATCCAGGACTCCAGAGGTGGGGGGAGACCCTGCACAAGCATTGCCTCCATCCTCAGGCACCTGCAGTTGTGAGAGGACTAGTGATGGGTCCCAGCTGGCCCATGGGACAGCACTGACACTCTCAGATGGGGGTTCCTTAAGCCCTAGCAACGTGTAGGGGCAAGGCAGGTGCTGCCTCCAGGGATGCTGTGTCTGAGCACTTCAGCCTGCTCTCTGCCCTTGTCCAAGCATAGGCTTTTAAGCCTGCCAGCCTCTCCTTCTGCAGGGGACCTGACCTGGCCACATCCCTCCTGGCAGGAGCTAAATTGCTCTTTTATGGTAGGAATTAGCTCTTGTCACCTGCTCTGGTTGCACTGTCCCATGCACAGTGCAGCTGGGAAGTGGGTGTGATGGGAACCTTGTGGGTCTGCTGGCCAGGAGAGGCAAGCTCGAGAGGATGGCAGGCAACCTCTGCCCTCCATCCCTGGGCAGGGAGTCCATGTGTCAGCAGCACAAGCCATGGCCTTAGCCTGGGGGTCCTATAATTGCAGAGCAGATATCTGTGGCACAGGCCACACGGACTCACCCGGTCATTTTTGTGGCCAAAGCGCATTCACCATGGGCCCTCTCTCTCCCTTCCTCCCTCCCTCCACAGAGATACCCGAATAGCAAGAGCCTGCTTTTGAGGTTGGAAGTCAGGTTTAGAATTTTAATGATATCCTGTATCCCACAGCCTTTCATTTGGGGAGAAACTGCTCTAAATGACCCATTTTTCTTAGTATAATGATAATCATTACCAAGAGGAAAATGAGCACTGAAGACGGGGACAAATGCAGGCACAGAGTAAATGGGGTGGCTGATGCTGACTGGCAAAACACTACAAGGAGAACTAAATCTTTTGTACTTAGAAGAAATGTAAAGATGTCTTTAAACATGCATGTAAATTTGTAACAAGTATGTCACCATGGCTTGAAATGGGAAGCAAGAGAGAGCAGCCATAAATATTTTATCTCCTTGGCAATGAGCTCCAGCACAGCGAATTGCCACATCCTCCTGGAGGAGAGGATGCCTGCTCGTGCTGTTGGACAGAGAAGCCACAGCATATCCTGATTTCTGTGCAGCCTCTGTGCCAAGGACCCTCCTTGCCTGGGACCTGGCAGTGAGGAGCCCAGGAGCTTCCCCTCCGATGGGGATCAGGGCACTGCCCCTGCCTGCTCATCCTCCGTGGCTCACAGCACTCCACAGGCCAGTGTGACACACAGGTCCTTCCAAGCATGGATCCTCAACAAGGATCAATGGCTTGGATATCTTTTGGGTTTTTTTTAATGAATGTTCTTTTTGCAGGAGTGAAAGAATTTAATTTGCAAAAAGCCTGAAAAACCAACAGCTCCTGCAAATGAACAGCTCAATCCAAACAGGCCCTGGGCCAAACAAGCAGCATAGACCTCCTGCATGATGGGGTGCTGCCTAACCCGCAGCTCAGACCCCTGCGGAGCTCCTGCTGGGGCCACTGGTGCTCTGAGCTGCACCAGGCATGTGGAAGTGTCCCCGCCTGGCTGACACCACAGGACAGATGCACAGGAGAGGGTACCAGAGATCCTGACCAAGATATACAGGTTGTTACTTCGAATCCCCCAGCACACACTTACCCTGTCCACCCCGACCCCTTCCCAGCTGTGTGCTGACTGGAGCCCATGCAAGGGGCCGTGGTCATTACCAGCATCTCAGGTCTTGCTCCTGGGTGGCTTGGAACATCATGGTGTCACTGCCTGGAAGGTGGGCAGAGGACCTTTGGCAGGGCAGTACTGTGGAAACACACATCCCTTCCACTGGCAGCTGTGCAGTAGTTCATTAGCAGCATGTGACACACCATGGGTGATCCTCCTTGTGAAGATGAGACCAGAAGCCTTTGTCAGACATGCTCCTAGAAGCTCAGATCAGGATGTTTGCATCTCTGGCTCTATGAACCTCCAAGCTCTGCTGAAATGTGACCCTGCAGCCACTGTGGCCAGAGACCAGAAGATGCTCCGTGGAGCTGAGCCACCATCCTGCACCTGTGGTGCTGGGGAATAGGCTTGGTCACAACTCTCCATGCAACCTTGGAAGTCCTTTGCCTTTAGAGCAGGAGTCAAAGCCCAGCTGCTCACCAGAGATGGTATTAGGCTGAACACACTGCAGATTGCAGAGTGCTGCATGAGGGTATAAACAGGAGGTGCCACTGAGAGTTGTCCTTGAGATGAAACATGTCACCTCATTTAGTGCCCAAAATTCAGTCTAGAAGTTATCAGCTGCCTCTGACCATGGTGTTCAAGCATCTAAATAATTCAATTAGGTGTGACCCAAGGAAAACATATAAACACATAATTGATTGGGAGAGTGAGTTCTGATCCCAGGTAATTGCTCTCTTCTGGAGTAGCCTGCAGCAGCCCCTTGTCCTGGCTCATACGCCAAGGATGTAGCTGGTTAGGTTTGTGAGTGATATAAGAAGCCTGGTCTCTGGATGCTGGAATTGAATTAGACACCAGCAAGACAGATTTATTAGATTTATTAGATGGCTGGTAGAAGGAAGGCTGGAAACCAGAGAGAGAAATGTCTCCCTGGTGACCTCCAGGCTGGCATTGTTTTTCTGGCACTGCATCCAGATGGGTGCAATGTTTATCTCCCAAGCAATGTCGGAGCAGCAGATGCCAGCATTGCCCCCACCCCTGAGGCTGAGGCAGGATGGGAAAGGTGTCCCTGAGCTTAGCACCTACATGGAGGGCCAGACACATCTGCCTGCTGTCCTCCTGAGCCTAACAAGCACCATGACCCACCAGCGCACTGTCCTGCAGAGGACCTGTTCCAGGAGGATCTGGTGGTGGCATGGACTTAAAAGGTGGAGAGCAAATGTAGAGCAGAGTCCACTGAGGCCCATCTCCAGCTCTGTGGCACCATGAAGCCCCTACCATGACTCAACTGTGATTTAAGACAAGTCAATAGTTGTCTTCTGGAGGATGTACCACCAGGAGTTCTCATCCTGTTAAAATTCACAATGATCAGCAGTGAACTATTGCCAGCATTAATTAATATTGGACCAGCTGTGCCAAAATAAATTCACCAAGTGCATGGGAAGGTAGAGGTCCCTTGATTTTGCAGGTCACTTACCAGTTCTTTCTTCCTTGCTGTCCCTGCATTACCGAGGTTTGAGGTGAACTTTGCAGCACCTGAACTCAGAAAAAAGACATGGTGATCTTGGTGAAGCTTTTGCTGGGATACACCATGCCCCTCTGCCTGCTCACAAGTCACTTCACTGGGGAGCAGAAATAGCCGAGATGCCTTCTCACCTCATGGGGAGCTGGCTCAGCTGCAGAGGCAAAAGGCTGAGCAGCTCAAAGGCAGCAGGCCTGGTCTCAGGGAGCCCGTGGCCCTGTGCGGGGCAGATGGCTGCAGCCTTAGACCTGGGTGAGCAGCAGCCTGCCAGGTGTCACCAGAGGATGAGACCTGTTGTCACAGGAGAGGCTCTGTCCCAGGAAGGTCTCTGAGGAGTAGGTAGGGAATAAACCCTGTGGGAGCCAGCCAGCCAGGCATCGCCAGCAGGACCATCTCAAGGAGAACAGAGAGCAGCAAAATTACCCTGGGGTGAACCCGATCTCCCATCTCTGCTGCCAGTTCACACAGTGGCTGAGTCCTGGCAGTGCAGGAGGGGGAGAGCTCCCCACACTGCTGGGTCTGGGTTCCCTGGTGAGGTTTGGAGGTGGCACTGCCCACAGCCCGGGTGCATGGCTGGACAGAGGGTAGCTTGCCAGGCTCAGCAGGAGCCAGCAGACACTCTCCTTTTATCACAGTCCCTGGGCTCTGCTCCTCCATTCCACCAGAGTGGCCAGCAGCTGCCTTCTCTTAATTAAGAGCAGAACAATCACTCTTAATCAAAGGCCAGAGCGATGGCAGCAGCAACAGGCTGCCCAGCTCAATCCCTACAGACTGCCTGGCTCATCCCACCTCTCCTAACCCCATGCTCAGGGCAGAGAGGGAATAACAAAGCCATAACTGTTTCTCCCCAGTTGCTGCCCAGCTGCAACATGCCACCACAGCCTGGCAGCAGGGACAAGCCCAGGGTGGCCCAATGAGGGCAGAGATACCCCCATGCTTTGTGTAGGAGCTGTCTCTTGGGGATGGCTGGCCTCCAGAGGTGCTGCCCCACCTACACAATTCTGAAGCCAACTCCTCTCCTCCAGCCCCCAGGCCCTCTGCTTGCTTGGGGAGACAAGGATGGGGAAGGTTTCTCATGGCAGCAGGACACACACAGTCACTCTTGCTGTCCTTCCACCCTAGCACAGAGCTTCCTCTGGGAGCTGTCACAGCACCTCCCAAAAGACATCGAATGGAGAAAGTGCTCAATACCTTCAGCATCAAGTAGCAGGGGTCTCCAGGATGGCAGCTTGAGAGTCAGACTCCTCTCTTTTCCCAGCTCTTCTCTTCTGAGCTTTGTATGCATTCCACTTGCTGCCCACAACCTTTCCTTGTGTTGTGCAGGTAATGGAGGAGGTAGGAGGACAGGTCCCTCCCCTACTGCCTGTAGTCTGACATCCAACCTGGCCCCAGGTGAGAGAAAGCAGTGGGTGTCTCTCTGCCCAGGTCTCTAGAGGAGAGCTGCAAGCCAGCTCCTCATCCCTTCAGCCATCCACTGCAGAATCATCCCTACCCAAACACCCTCACATGTGTAGGAGGTACCTGTGGATCTCAGATGCATCTGCCCCAAGAGATTTCTGGAGTTCTGCCCCAAGAGATTTCTGGAGTTCTGCCCCAAGAGATCCCAGCAGCCCCTTCCCCTGCAAGCACACTTCCAGCACTGGGAAGCTCCCAGCACTCTCCTATTTATAGCTTCACACACAGCTTCCACTTGCTTTTAATTAGCTGACTCCCTCTCAATCACACCTGGATGAGGTGAGGGGCAGCTGGTGCTGCCAGAGCAGTGCTGAGAGCACTTGGGTGAGGGACAGGGAGCAGTGCTCCCAGGAAAACTGTACCTCCCTGACAGCACCCAGGAGAGCGAGGGCAAGGATGAGCAAGAGCAGGGAGCTTTTCCATCCATGAGGATTTCCAGCAGGCAGTGTGGGAAAACATCCATGTGAGGACTGTGTGCTGGCTCCATATTTTTCTTTCCCCTAATACTGACGATGTGAGGTTATTTGAGGACCTGGCAGTGATTCACACACAAGTACAGCCTCAAGCTACCGAAATCACATCCAAGTTTTACACTCCTGGCCTGGCTTGGTCCTGGTCATTGCATTTATGTCTATTTGTAGCACAGAGAAAATCAAAGCTCTGAGCTTTGCTTGCAGGTAAAACTTGGTGACCAGTTGGGTTAGGCCTATCTATCCTGGAATGTACTGGTGGAGGTCAAAGTTGGTGGTGTGTTGCTGTATTTTAGTTAGATGACTTGTGCAAACATGAGTTGCAGGTGTGCTGTCAGCCCTGCAGTGCCTGGGAAGGAAGGCTCCTGTGCACCGAGTGCCTTGTCATCTGTGTGACGTCCTCTGTCCCCAGCACAAGGATGGCACAGCTCCTTCAGCCAAAAGCAAAATAGTTTCCCAGGCAGGGGACAAGTCCTGCTTGAGGAACTGGCACTGTCACGGTGACCTGGCCAGGGGAGCAGTGAGGGTGTTGGCTATATCTACTGATGGCACACTGTGGGATGGGCTGGGAGCATGCTGGAGGAGACACTTAAAATCCAGCAGTGTCTCAAAAAAGTGGAGAAACAGGTGGAAAACAAAAAAACAGTATAGTTGGGTGAAATTCCCCTGGCAGGGGCAAGTCATATCACCACTGGGACAGCTGATGCTGGGCACAGTGTTTGCAGGAGCACTGGGGTGGGAGGGGAGCCTAGGAGAACTGGGAGGGCAGGGGCACGGGGAAGATGCTGATGGACTTTGGCAGGGGAGGAGCAGGTCCCTTCAGTCAAGGCAGGGCCAGGAGGACCCCCAAGGTAGCAGAGAGAGGAAAAGTCCCAGGACCAATGGGGAAAGCTCTGCTGAAGGGTGAGAAGAGAGTGCAGAGAGCCTGTGGCAGGGAGAAGAGGATGGGCACACCTCTGTGTGCAGGACTTGCATGCTGTGGGCACCGAGAACATGTGCATCTCCTGCCATGGCAAAAACACACACAACCAGATGTTTGCCAGAGGCACCCTGTTTTACAAGCCAAAACCAACAAACCTTGGGGGATTTTGACACTTTGCAGTCTGGGGTTTGGTCAAAATCTTGAAAATCCACCCAACTTGGAAACACCAAGCAATTCCTCTACAGAAATAGCACGTTTTGCTGGGAAAATTGTAAATCGTTTTGGTAGTGTCCAAATATAGTATTATAATTTAACGTTTTATGTACAAGTTAAAATGAATCATTTACCTTCTCTAAACACTATGTTTAACACCCAAAATATCTTAAAAGCTTTTTTTTTTTTTGTTTTTGACACATCTGTCAGATACCATCAAGCTCAGCGTGTTTGTGAGCGGGGAGATGTTCCCTGCAGCTCCAGCCGCCTGCATCTGCAAGGGACAGGGCTGCAAACTCAAAAGGCCATCCGTCCCGAGCAGGGCTCTGCCTGGGGCCAACAGCAGTTCCCCACCCATCACAAAAATGATGTGATGGAGAGGGTGCTTTTATTTTTTTCCTACTCAGGCATCAGGCCTGATACTTTCCACTTGGGTTTCTTGTTGGGAAAGGTGTTCCCCGAGGGAACTGAGGGGGTTTGCAGCCTGAGAGCACAGCGGATGTCCTCACTGGTGCAAGCAGGAGCTGGTTTCATCCCACAGCCCTGCTGCATTGTTTATTTTG
>NW_010322965.1:1576-7542 GCF_000700745.2 Antrostomus carolinensis | reverse complement strand
CCCTGTTTCTCGATGTGCCTACACGGTAAATTATCTATAATCATTAGCAAGTGGGCTGTTTCCTCCTTCAGACACAATTAGCGAGCAGGGTCCGGAAAAATCTTCCTCAATCTCATTTCCTTCGCAGGATGCACTAGAGATGCGGGTAGTGCCTGGGAGGAGGCAGGGCAGTGCTTCTGCCCAGAGCCACCTTCCCTGTTCCCCAGGGTATGAGCATCCCCCCTCCATTGGTCTCGGGGGGCAGGTGAAATCCCAGCCTGTGGGTGGGTGATGCTGAACGAGAGCCCCACTGGCACAGATTCCCAGCAAGGTGAGGCAGGAAAATGCAGCAGCACGGGGATGACACGATTTGTAGTTTCTCAATCAGAGGAGAATTTGCTCACCCTGTGAACCCCATCCTTGTGCAGAGCTCACAGATAATTCAGTGGGTCACAAAAAGCATAAGCGATGAACAGCTGCTTCCCAGCCCCAATCTCTGCCGAGAGCAGGTCACTTGGCTGTTGATCAGGCTCTCCCAGAAGCACAGCTGGCTGCTGGTGAGTGATACTGTCACCTGGGTGGCTCTGCCACAGCCAGCTTTTAGTCCTTGCAAGAGGTGGCCATGCCCACCGCCCCACCCTGCTCCACAATGGGGACAGTGCCATGTCACAGGGCACTGCTGGCCGGGGAAAGTTTTGTGGAGCAGCAGCTCTTCAGAAGCTGAAGGACTAAGTGACAAGGAGCTTCGGATTTACACTCAGGAAAGCCGGAATAAATCAGAGCAATTAAAGTGCAAATGAAGCTTTAAGCAATGCGGCATCCTAACTACCTGGGAAATATGTTGTGTACACTTTTGCCTCGTCTGCTCCCTCTTTTATTTATAGACAGAATTCAAATTACTTAAATAATTTAAACTACTTTGCCAGGTAGAGCGGGGGTTTGGGAAGCGCCTGCTGACATTAATGAGGCTGTGTTTTGAAGTGGCTCCACAAGCCCTCCAGGCTTGCCCGCAGCCGCTTGCTCCCCGGACCTGGAGTTGGGGTGTGTGCGGGGATGCTGGCAGCTCCCTGCACCTGTACGGCTCTCGGCTGCGGTGCCTGGTCCATGCAGGGTGATGCCAGGCATGGGCAGCGAGCAGAGGTGGAAGAGGATGCAGGAGGGCACTGGCGATGGGTGGCTGTGGGTTGCAGACGCCAGTAACGGCAGAGCCCGTGGTAATTAATCACACTGCAACAAGCCACCGGCGTCACGGTGGAAAGCACCGTTTAATTTTCTTCCAAACTGCCTGGGCTGATGGTGAAGCAAGGCTGTGACCACATGTCCTCGAGTAACCACAGGTGCTTTACAGCAGCCAGGAGGGCTGAGAAAAACAGGTAGAAGGGCAAGAAAGAACTCCTCAGCCAGAGCAGAGGCACGAGGGCAGGAGCTGGCTGCACCTCTGCTGCTTGTTGTCCCTTAGTGCCAGAAGGAAGCAGGGCAGAGATGAAGAGCAAGCTCTGCACTTCAGTTTAGTTTGGACCCTCCTGCAGGACCCCCGAGTCTCTCCAAGAAATCACATTCCCACCACAGCCTTTCCCACCCTGCAGGGATGCTGGGAAGGGGCAGGCTGGGCTGAGAAATCACAGAATCACAGAATGGTAGGGGTTGGAAGGGACCTCAGGAGATTATCCAGTCCAACCCCCCTGCCAAAGCAGGTTCCCTACAGCAGGTTGCACAGAAAAGTGTCCAGGCAGGTTTTGAACATCTCCAGAGATGGAGACTCCACAACCTCTCTGGGCAGCCCATTCCAGTGCTCCGGCACTCTTACAGTAAAGAAGTTTTTCCTTAAGTTTGTGTGGAACTTCCAGTGTTCCAGTTTTTGCCCATTGTCCCTTGTCCTGTCACTGGGCACCGCTGAAAAGAGCCAGGCCCCTGCACTTCAGGTATTTATAGACATTGATCAGATCCCCTCTCAGTCTTCTCTTCTCCAGGCTGAACAGTCCCAGCTCTCTCAGCCTCTCCTCATACAGGAGATGCTCCAGGCCCCTCATCATCTTTGTGGCCCTCAATGGGGTGCCCCCGGGCAAGCCCCAAAGATGGAGAGGGGCCAGGCTACTGCTGCCTGTCCCCATGCCATGCTGGCAGCCTTCACTGGTGTGCAGGACACTGCCCTTGGGCTGCGTCTCACCGGCTGTCACACACTGCTGCGAGTATTATTGGGTGCATTTGCTCACTCCAATGCAAGCAACAGAGCTGTTTGCATAGGAAAGTGGTAGAGGAGAATATGTGATTATGGATGGAATTTTGTCCTGGTGAGGAGGCCCATAGTTGCCAAGACTGAAGCATCACTGCAGTAGCTGCTCATGGGAGCCCTGGCACCAAGCAGGATGCAAAGGCTGATAGATCCCTTCCCGTAGGAAGCTGCCAGCCTGGCTCCCTGGCATCCATAACACTCCGAGCTCATTACATTCAGGTGAGCTATTTACAAGAATTCCTACAGGAAGAAAAATTTCGTGAATACTTGTCTAAACAAATATTTGCCTCAGATATGCTCTTGTGGCTATCTGATACGCTCATTTGCTTGTTTATCCCGCATGTTCCTCAAGTGATTTCTCAATGCACTGTCAAATGCAGTCATTTAAAAATTATGAATCAGGATTTCCCAGAGTAATGGTTGTTTAAAAACTACCTGCTTTTTTTAAGAGTCCTCTGAGGAGAGTTTTACGTGTCCCTTCTCTAGTGGGATGGTTGCACATCAATCAAACAGGCAAGCTCTGCTCCACAGATAGGCAGAGACCTCCATATTTCCATATAGCACTTGGGCTGCAAGAGGTGTGGAAAACACCAGTTATTGCACCACTGGAAAATAGGAAGAAGAGCTTGCACCACAGCAAATGCTTGGAAACTATTTGCAAAAGGCAAGAGAGGTGCTTGTCCTGGGTAATATAAGATTTAACCCACGAGAAAGCACCACTCGAGGCCTGTGATTCAGCTCAGCCCTGCAATCCCCTTCCTCCGCTCCAAAAGGTCACCGTAACAAATGAACATGTTTATCAAACCCATCCCAAGCTGCTGCGAATCGTTCAGAAGCGGATGGGAGGGAAGAATTCACTGTCTGAACATATTTTTTGCTGAAAACAATCTGTTCAGCCCCGGTGGTGAAAGACTTGTTTGCTGCTGTTGTAAACACCGTGAATTAATATCGGCCGGTGCCCTGGGTATTCACCGAGAGGCAGGGTAGGGCTTTCCTGTGTGCTTTCATGTCGGCATGAGGACAGCTTGGGCTGGGAGCGTGTGCCTTCCCTGGCTCCCCAGCCCACACAGGTATCACACAGCAGGAGAGGGGCATGATTTACAAGCAAGCTGCTTCCTAACCTGAACGTGCTGCAATGCACCCGCTGCCCTTTAAACAACCGCTGGCTTTTGAAGGCATAAATACTTACAGGGGGAAGAAAAAAAAACCCCACCATTCCCTCCTGAAAGACCTAATTTATCTGGAATTATCCATCCTTGGTTATAAATCCTCTGTAAAACTTGGCAGGAGTTTAAAAGCAGTTACAGCAATGGCTGTATTTTTTTATCTGAAACCTCAAGAAAGAACCAAGTGAAGCCCTGGACGGCAGCTACAGGCTGTAGCAGAGAGCAGCGCTGGTGAGAGCAGGGCTGTGGTGAGTGCCTTGCCTGGGAAGCACTGTTCCAGGGGGTACTCATGAATCCCCCTCCATCTTTTTAGTTTCTTTCTGAGCAATTCCTGCTTGAGAAATTATTTTAAGACCCCAGTTTTCCCTGCTGTGCACGATTCTAGCAGCGGGCTCAGAAGATCAACGTGGGGGTCCTGGCCAGGGCAGCAGTTTTTAAGTCCCCTAATGTTTGCTGAGCTCCACGTCCTCGCTTGCCACATCCTTTGGGAGCCAGGGCACAGGTAACCACATCCCTGGTGTCCACCTACTCAGGCACACGGCGGGGCTGGATCTGACTCATCTGGCTTCTCACTTTGTCTTCTTTGTTCTTCTTCTCTCCCTGAAGCAGGAGAGAATCCAGCTTTTATTTAAATGAGGCCCCATAAACATAAGCTGCAGTACACTTCCCTGTGCAAAGTAGGGCAGGGGTTTAATGGCTGACAGTTCCTTATTCCTTAGGCTTGGCTTCTTCCCTTCAACCTCTGCTGCTCTCCCTAGAAGATGAGAGAGCCCAGGTATGTGTGTGTCCCCATTAAGCCAGCTGGTGGGGAGCAGAAGCAGTGCCACCAGTTTCTGGATGGGCTCCACCACCGAGTCCCTCCAACAGCTCCCAGGGCTCTCCCCGAGTCCTGGTCTTCCTCCTGCAAGCAGAGATGTCCCCTGGCCCCAAGGCATGGGCAGCCAAATGGCATGGATATGTGGAGTTCAGCTCAGCATCTTCTCAGCCCTCCAAATCCAGGTCTCGGCTCAGCCTAACCCCGGTGGGCTGGGTAAGGAGTGTCCACAGACCCCAGAGCCTGGCTGCATCGCCCCAGAGATGTTCTCTACAGTGCTGTGATTTCCACTGACTGGTGCCAAGGGCTGGCGAGGCGTGGGTTGCATGAGAGACGAGGATCCGTGGGCAGACACGACAGCCAGGCTCCACAGGATGAGATGGGCTGATCTCATGATGGTGGGGGGTCTGTGGGGTCAAGTACTTTCCTCCCAGGGAGCTGTTGTGTGGGTAGGGCTAGCTGCCACATGGCATGTGATGGGCATGTCTGATGGCAATCATTATCTATCCACCTCCTCCAGCCTGTGCAAGCAGTTGGATTCTGCTCGAGTCCTCTGGGACCTGTCTGCTTCCCGGGAGTGCTGTCCCTGCACAGAAGAGATTCACAAATTAATTATGTGAGCACAGCATGGTGAGAAGGACCTGTGGCCATGAGCAGCTGACCCAGTCCAGAAAGCTGCTGGGACCTCATGCTGCCCCAGGGACAGCTTTGCTACCCCTCCCCTGCTGGGGACAGCCCAAGCTGGGACCTCTGCAGAGCCCGTGGGTCCCTCTCCCTGCTGCAGCTGGGACATGGCCGGGCTGGGACACGTGGGGCAGGGGCTGCCATGTCCCCAGTGGGAATTGCCAGTGTTACGAGCACTTGTGGATCTTCCTGTCTCCACCCAGGTTGTGCTCCAGCTTTCTCTGCAAGAGCACCCAGAGCTTGACTTTGCCAAAAGCTGTGGATGCCCCCTCACTGGAAGTGTTCAAGGCCAGGTTGGATGAGGCTTTGAGCAACCTGGTCTAGTGGAAGGTGTCCCTGCTGATGGCAGGGGGGTTGGAACTGGATGAGCTTTAAGGTCCCTTCCAACATAAACCAGTTGTGATTCTAAGGAGTTTTGGATGGAGAGTGCCTGTGTCAGGGCAGCCCACCAAGTTTCCATGCAGGACACCCCAGGCTGCATTTTTCCTCAGGAAAAAGCAGTTCTGCATTGGGTGATACACAGGGCACAGTGGTGGGTGCCCCAGCAGTGGGATGGTGCCTGGCAGGAGCCTGGCTCATGCCATGGTGTGGTGGGAGCTAGGAGGGATATCATCCTCACCATCCCATGGCTGGCATGTGGAGGGTCCCTAACATCCATTCTCTGCCGTCTTTTCCAGGGATGGAGGGATACAAATGCAGCTGGGAGCACCAGGAGCACAGCACAGCCCTGTGGGGTTAGGTGTGAAGGTGGTTCCCCGTGAGGACACAGCGGAACCCCTCCAGCGTGGGGTCTCATTGGGAAGAGGAGAGCTCCCCTTCTGCCAGCCAGGTCTGCCCGCTGCCTGGTCACCTGCCACATTTCCAAGGATCTGTACCAGGATTTGAGGCTTGGAGCCCGGAGGTGCATTAGTGCTGTAGGATCGCTGGAGAGCCTGCCAACAATGAGAGACCCACCACAGAGGGAGGGCATCCCTCCAGGAGGCCCTGCACGCCTGTGAGCCCTGGCTGCTGGTGGCAGGGGGTGCCTGGGGCTGGGCTGCTGGGCCAGCCCGGGGCTGGGGCCGAGCCACGGGGCTTGCAGGGCACAGCC
>NW_010322965.1:0-1564 GCF_000700745.2 Antrostomus carolinensis | reverse complement strand
GGGTAGGGTCTGCAGGGACAGCCCACAGCTCCGCAAGAGTGGGGCTGCCAGCTGAGCTGCTGCTGCTCCAGGGACCTCTTCCTGGGGCTGGGGCACCAGGCAGCCCTCGGTTCCTGGGCTCGCTGCGGATGTCCCCCTGTGTCCCACCGGCAGGACTGCTCCCTTAGTGCCGGCGCAGAGGGAGGGCCGCTCATCTCACCATGGTGCTGCCACCGCCCGACAAGCGCCACGTCTGTCTGACCACCATTGTCATCATGACCAGCATGGCCTTCATGGATGCCTACCTGGTGGAGCAGAACCAGGGGCCCCGCAAGATCGGTGTCTGCATCATCGTGCTGGTGGGGGACATCTGCTTCCTCATTGTGCTGCGCTACGTGGCGGTGTGGGTGGGGGCGGAGGTGAAGACGGCCAAGCGGGGCTACGCCATGATCTTGTGGTTCCTCTACATCTTCGTGCTGGAGATCAAGCTGTATTTCATCTTTCAGAATTACAAAGCGGACAAGAAGAACCTGGAGACAGTGGCCAGGAAAGCCCTGACCCTGCTCCTCTCCATCTGTGTGCCAGGGCTCTACCTGGTGCTGGTGGCCTTGGACAGCATGGAGTACATACGGACCTTTCGGAAGAAAGAGGACTTGCGGGGGCGTCTCTTCTGGGTGGCCCTTGACCTGCTGGATATTTTGGACATCCAGGCCAACCTGTGGGAGCCGCACAGGACCGGCCTGCCCATCTGGGCAGAGGGGCTCATGTTCTTCTACTGCTACATCCTCCTCCTTATCCTGCCTTGCGTGTCCCTCAGTGAGATCAGCATGCAAGGGGAGCACATTGCCCCACAAAAAATGATGCTCTACCCCGTCCTCAGCCTGGTCACTATTAACATTGTCACCATCTTCATCCGGGCCATCAACATGGTTTTATTCCAGGACAGCAGGGTCTCCACCATCTTTATTGGCAAGAACATCATTGCGATTGCCACTAAGGCGTGCACCTTCCTTGAGTACAAGCGGCAGGTGAAGGAGTTCCCCCAGAACGCCATCGCCCTGGAGCTCCAGCAGAACTCCCTCTCCCACAACCAGACTATCCACAGCACACAGGGCATCCCCCATGAGCCTTCACCCACCAGCGAGATCCTTGACACATGAGGGATCACCCCCAGCCGAGCGTTGGTTCAGATAGCCCCGTGCCGAGCAGAGGAGGGATGCTGCTCTCTTGCTGCACGGGGCGAGCACGACAGACAGATCCTGGCTGCGAGGGCTCTTCTAGGCACAAAACACCAACCACGTTTTAATTGAGCTGTGGAGTGTCCCCTAGACGTCTTCATCTCAGGTATAACCCTAGGAGTCCTCCAGACAAACCAAATGGACTTACAAAGGACTTGAACCAGCTAACGTCCCCTCTCCCTCCTGCCACCTTCTCCCCTCCCAAGCAAAGACCACTGAGGCAGCAACATCCCTTTTTACTCCTCCAGCACCTCACCTTTACTCCAAGCCTGGAACGAAGAGTTTGTTACCGGAGACCTTTTTATGGAGCGGGGACAGGGGCATAGGTGTACAGGTTGGGTGGGAGG
>NW_010322964.1:0-1304 GCF_000700745.2 Antrostomus carolinensis | reverse complement strand
TGCTACCCGGGGTGTTCTGCACGGCAAAGCTGGGGAGGCTGGTTTGGAGCCGGCCGGGCCAGCCGGGATGCTTTACCCCCCGCTCCATGGGTTCGGCTCTCCCAGCCCGTGAGCGGGATGAGCTGGGGACAGGACGCGTCCTGGGTGGGACAGGATGCGTGGCAGCGTGACTGGACTCGGCGTTTCCCCCGTGTGCACCCATGCACTGACCTCTTTCTTTAAGCCTTTGGACCCCGTGGGTGACTGGTGCTGAGTGGGATGAGATGGGGAAGACGGGGAGGGTCTTGTGGGAAGTGCCATCAGGGCACATGGTCCCTGCTGCCTGCTCTGCACCCAGTGGGACTGTCCCACCCTCTGTGCTGGCAGCAGGACCCTCCATCCTGCAAACAGCCACCTATTTACAGGGAAGATCATGTCCCCAGGGACCTGAGGCTCCTGCTCCTCTAAGCTCATGGTCCCAAAGCTCGGAGAGGGCAGGTTCCATCCTGCAAACAGCCACCTATTTACAGGGGAGATCATGTCCCCAGGGATCTGAGGCTCCTGCTCCTCTGAGCTCATGGTCCCAAAGCTCTGAGAGGGCAGGTGGGAAGCAGCTCACGGGCTGTCAGATCACTTTATCCCTCTTGTTCTCAAGCCCTGCTGGCAGGTCCTGTCCTCTCCTCTTGAAGCCTTGCTGGGACTTGGCCATGCTCTGGGCTCGCTGTCGCGGGACGGGCAGCGCTGCCAGCCTGCAAAGTCTCTCCGGTTACAGGGTGGCTCTCCCTGGTAGGTGGCTGGAGAGGCGGTGGCGGTGAAGCCGCCCTGGCCTGGTTTCCTTTGTGAAAGTGCCGGGAATGTCACAGGATCCGCGCTGTCCCCAAGCAAGAGGAGAGAAGGGCTCTGTGTCCCGCTCCCCCTGGGCAGGATGGGGCTGGCAGCCGGGCTGTGCAGGCAGCAGCGTCCCACCACACTGCCATCACCTCTGGGAGCGAAGCATTGAGGGGTGGGAGTCACTTTGACCACTATGAAAAGGCTTCGTGGGCAGGAGCGTCATGGGGGGGGACACGGCGGATTGTTTAGAGGCTGTGATGGTGATGGAGAGCTGCTGGCCGGGTAGGCTGCCGCGGCACGCCGGTAACGCTCCAACCTCCCGGTGGCCCCTTCTCTGAAGCTTGTAAAGTATCTTACAAATGCTGAACTTGGCCCTGAAATCTAAATAGAAGGGAGGGACAGTCCCCAGATGGCCTAAATCAGCAGCAGGGTTGCCTGGCCCAGCTGGGGAGCTCGCCGGGAGTGTTTGTTTTATGGAAAAGCAAAGGTTTGGA
>NW_010322963.1:9209-10735 GCF_000700745.2 Antrostomus carolinensis | reverse complement strand
TGCCAGCAGGTTTTGGGGTGGCAGGTGCCAGCAGGTGTTGGGGTGGTGGGTGCCAGCAGTTGCCCCCATCCTCATTTGTCTCCGGAAAAGACCTGATTTGGGCAATGTGATGTCGCTCAGGGATGACGGGTGGAGGTAGCGATGCCACCCCCCTCTGCCTGGTGCGAGATGCTGGAGGGAGCAGGGTCACCATGGTGGGGTGGGGATGGGGAACACCAAGTCCAACCAGAAGCAGCAGCAGCCGCAGCAGCACCCACTTGCTGCAAGTGTGGTGGCATGTGCTGGCCAGTGGCCAGTGGTCCCCAAAGGTGGCCGCTGGCAGCAGAGGACTCAGGAGCAGGTGACAGCCGGCTCAGTGCAGCACGTCTGAGTGGGACGAGCCCACAGTGCTGCTTCGCTGTGCTGGGGAGTTTGAGTCACGGTTGGGGGGCTCGGCGGAGTCCTCGGTGATGTCTTGCCGTGAGCATGCCGTACCCGCTTGTCCTGGTTAAACTGTCACCCCACGTGGGAGAGCGTTTCTTGTGTGGACGCAGGTCCCTTGGCATAAGCCTCACACCCTCCTTCGTGCACACCGACACTGGATCCCTGGGACAAATACACCTCTTGGAGATGAAGCACACAGCCCCATGGCGTTGCTCGCTGCCGGCCGAGCCCCACGTTTTCCCAGTGAGCAAGTCCGGCGTTGGCTTTGCGAGTCGGCCTTTGCCGGTGGCACTGGCACACCGCGCTTCTCCAAGGGAAGCTCTGCTCCTGCTCCTACTCCTGCTCCTGCCTGGGGGGAGAAGGAAGGACCGGTGGTATTGCTGATGGTGGCGTGATGGGGGCTGTGGGCCCGGCTGTCACCATTAACTCTTCTTCTCCTTTTCTTGCAGATGAGCTCACAGTGCCTGCACTTTACCCCAGTAGCCCTGAAGTGTGGGGGCCGTACCCTCTGTACCCAGCGGAGTTAGCACCTGCTCTACCTCCTCCTGCTTTCACCTATCCCGCTTCGCTGCACGCCCAGGTAATTCGGACCCATCCACCACCACTGCGCTCACTCTCCCACCTGCCCTGGATCCCCCTTCCCCTCGGTGCTCGCCACACCACTAACCTCTGCCCAGCTAACAGGCACTTCCCCCCACCCCTGAAATTTAGGGACAGCACCCAAACCGAGCTGAATTGGCAGTGGGGCGCGCGATCAGCACCGCCTGCCTCTCCCCCAGCACCTCTCTCTGCCTACCTGCCTTCGCTGTCCCCCAGGGCAGGCGGGGAGGGAGGGAGGGAGGGATGGGGGATGTTTGCCAGGGCTGGACCAGCCCCATTGCTCCCGGCACGGCACAAGATGGGGGCTCCTGAGCCCCTGACCATCCCTCGAGCATCACTTGGATGCAGCTTGCTGAAGATGGGGCATGATGCCAAGCGACTCTGATGGCGAGGAGAGGGCGAGCGAGGCGCAAATAGAGGCCCCATCCTTGATTGACCAGGAGCTCTCTCGGCACAAGCGCTTTTCTGCTGCCTGCCACCACCAGCCGCCCCTGATGGCAGCC
>NW_010322963.1:6327-9183 GCF_000700745.2 Antrostomus carolinensis | reverse complement strand
CAGCACGTGGCTGTTAAAAATTAACCACCTGCTCTGGGGGAGGAACAGGAAAAAGGAGAGAAGTGGAAATGGAGGTGGCAGAGGATTTCTTTGCAGCTCTGGCTTTCGGGACGTCTCCCGGAGTGGCATTGCAGGGATGCCGGGGAGAGATCCCCGCCGTGGGCAGGGGCAAGGGGAACTGCCTCCCAGCAGCCAAGCCTGACACCATCCCATCTTTCCCTCCTTGGCGATGGCTCCAGCTTGGCAGCGAGCAGGAGGAAACGAGCGCATGGAAACAGAGTTGCTGGATAAGCCACATCCAAAAGGCTTTTGGCCCCGGCTTGCCAGGACTGAGCTGGGTTATCCGGAACCAACACGGCTTGGGAGGTGGAGGCGGCCAGGGGCTGGGTGAGGAAAAGCGCTCGACCTACAAACTAGCCGCCACCTGTGGATGAAACTCTGGCTTTTTGGGCCCTGCTGTTTATAGGAAGAGCAGCAGTAAATATTATTGCAGCTCCATACTGGCCTTGTCAAACAACCACTAACAGGCAGCACCTGCGCTGCTCGGGAGGCCAGGGAAATGGCCAGCCAAGGAAACTGAGGCGTAAGGAGGTTCTAAGGGCCCTCCAGGAAAACCCAGGCTGAGAGCTTTTGTCAGACACTGTTAGAAGAAACATCATCCTCCATGGTCATAGAGCCAGTGCGGATGGTGGTGGCACCTTCCCTGCCACCCCTGGGTGCTGTGGTGGAGCAGGCAGCGCCCTGTTGCTGGGGGCCACAGCTGGTCCCTGTACCCCACACAGCCACGGGCACTGTGGGTTTGAAAAGGGGTGCCCCAAACCCAGACTGGAGCTGCTCGCTGCAGGGTGGCCTCCCTGGCTGTGTCACACAGAGAGCTGCGGGACAAGAAACCTCAGGATGGTGGGGCTGACCTGGCCTTAGCTGGTAGAGCACTGAGTGTCCATGGGCCTCGCTGCCGGGTTTTGGTGTCTGATGTTCTTCCCCCGTCTCATGTGGGCTTTGCAGGTGCTGAGAGGGGATGAGTCCACCTCTGGCTTGGTGAGATGGCAGTGACACTGTCCTAGCCTGGTCCTGCTGCAAGCAGCGATGCCAGGGGCCACGCTTGGCCCCAGCCGCTGCTACTGTCCAAACGAGAGCTGGGACAGCTGCATTATTTGTGTTCTGACCTCCCTCTGTCCTGTGCCTGGGAAAGGCCAGGAAAGGGGAGCCCAGAGGCAGCCGGTTCTTGCCAGGTCGGGTGGCCACCACCCCTCTCACCCTGTGCCCCTCTTGTCTTGGCAGATGCGCTGGCTCCCTCCCTCCGAGGCTGGTTCTCAGGGCTGGAAGTCCCGTCAGTTCTGCTGAATGCCGGGTGAGTGCCGCATCCCCGCTTCTGTCTTCCTGCGCTGGCGTGGTGGGCTGGGGGCCACCTCCACCCTTACCCTGAGCTCCCCCTGCCACGGCTCTCGGGGTCTCCAGGACCTCAGGGTGGCCAAACCCTATGTCTGTGCTGGCAAGGTGCCTTTCTTGGTCTGGTTGCCCTCCTTGCCCCCCGGAAGGGGACATCTCTGCCACTGTCCACCCCAGGGCGGGATGGAACTGGATGCATGCCCAGGGGGTGTAATGATGGCACAGTCCTGAATAAAAAGGCCTAGGAGAAGGCAACCTCTGCCTCCCAGTGCAAGGCAAACATCTCATTAAACCTTAATGAAAACTTTCCTGGCAGCTGGGGGTGGCAGGGCTGCCTAAAGGGGAAGCACAACCTTACCAAGTGCCCAGCTGCCCCTCAGGAGGGAGGGGGCTGGTTCGATTACTCTTGGGACCTCTATGGATGGAAAAAGCCCTGCAAGGGAGGTCAGGAAAAACTGCTCTGCAAATACCTCTGCCTTTCATGGACAAATAAACAAAAGGGGATTCAAATGGGAGAAGGGAAAGCAGCTCAGATGATGCTGAGCACCGCTTGGCCTGTGATCCCAGCCTGCCCAGACCATCCCAGCTGCCATCCCCCGGGCACTGCCGCTGCCTGCTGGGAACCCTCCCGCGCCACAGCCACACCCATCTGTGGGGAAACCTCGGCAAGTGCAAGGCGGGGAGGTCCACATGGGCTGCCTGGGCTCCCACAGCACCGCTCTGCCTGGCAGCCGCAGCCCCACGCCACGGCCACGAGGTTCACTCGCCCGGGGAGGGCAGGAGGACCGGCCGTGGCTGCAGCCGACGCGAGACTTGGATCTGCAAAGCATTTACTGCCTATTTTAGGCCCAGCAGATAAAAATAGGGAACAGTGGAGGTTTGGGAACCAGTGGTTCTTCCAACATATGGACCATGCCAGTGTTGCCAGCTACAATTTAAGCAGAGCCATATTTGGGAAGGTGAGATGAGTGAATCCCTTGGAACAGGTCTGCTTGCCTGCAGCATCCCTGGTATCCGCAGTGGGCAGCGAGGATGGAGGGTTGGAGGGCTGGAATCCTCCCTGCTCCCTGCCAGGCTCCTCCAGCCAGGAAGGGCTACAGCACAGCCCAGCAAAGGGTCCTGCTGCCCCCCGGGGCTCTCCCACCGGCTTTTGCCGCACGGAGCCCATCAGGGCAGGGTTAACCCACAAACTGCCCCTCTTAGGAAGCACCCACCCCAGCCACAGCAAAGTAACCTCTCCCTGCAGCACACTGACCTCAGCTCCCGGCTGCTGTCCCTGCCAGCGTCCCTCACCCTCCGCTGTGTCCTCTCGCAGGTCCCAGGTGTGTGATGGTGGCCTACAGTCAGTCTTGTGGGTATGAACCGAGTCTTCCAAGGCGGCTACTGCAAAGGTTGGCGTGCTCTCTGCAAAACCACAGTGTGCTGGTAAGGCTGCAGCACGGCGCCAGGGGGGACGCAGCCCCTTGG
>NW_010322963.1:3791-6293 GCF_000700745.2 Antrostomus carolinensis | reverse complement strand
GGAGGGGTGAGGAAGCCAACGCCATGTCCCCAAGGAAACGGGGGCAGCGAGGAGAGCACGTCCTTGGAACTGATCCCTAAGTCAGGGCCAGCACCAAAGCAGGGCTCAGCCATTCCCACCTTTATCACCGTTATCTGGGGCGAGAGTTTCAACAGCCAAGGAATGCCTCTCGGCTTTGAATTACCCCCCGGTAATCTCATCTTGCTGCCCTCCTCACTTCCTGCCTTGGATCAACAGAGACTGAATTCCTAAGTGCGAAATTCAACTCACACTTAACTCTCAGCTTCCCAGCTGGTGCCTCCTGAGTTCAAACCCCAGGGGCTACAGCCCTGAGGAGGAGCCAAGTGGGACCAGGGGGGTCCTTCCCCTCTGCCTGGCTGACCAGCCCCAGGGTGCTGACAGCCCCGGCTCTCCCCGCAGGCATCTCCACTCTGCCCTTTCCCAATTAAACCAGTGTCCTTGGGAGTGCAGTTCCAGCACGGGCTGCTCTCCCCTCCTCATCCCGTCCCCGTATCCAGAACAAGCCTCCCTCTCCCCCAGACTGCAGCATGGGAGCTTCCCATGAAGAGAGAGAGATTAACCCATTAACCACAGCCCCTTTTCCGCTTTCCCTCAGCCCAAGATCACGGCTACGTTTTTATTTTTAAAACACCTCTTTTTGTTGTTACAGGCTTTTAAAAAAAAAAAAAAAAAAAAGCCACAAACCTCACACAAGTTTGGATTCCTCCAAGACTTTCCCACAGCCTCTATCACACATCTGCTTTCCTAGAAGAAAAACAAAAAGCATACCTAGTAATAATATTTTCCTCTTTTACACTGTATATTTGTAAGAAAAAGCGTGTTACTTCTGAAAGCATGGTTTGACAGGCATGGCTGGAGTGTTTGAAAAGCCTTTGCAAAAGGAACCATAGGAAAGCAGACTACAAAAAAAACCCAAACGAGCGCAAGTATTTTTATACCAAAGCTCCTAAATAGGACAATCTTACACTGGGTCGGACCACAGGTTTTGTGCTTGACTTTCGAACGCATGTAACGAAGAGTCTCTGTCCCCCCACCCCGGCAGCCGCACGGCGAAGGCGTGACAGACGGACGGACACAAGTGTGCAGACGTCGAGACGCACGGTTGGGGTGCATAGGGACCCTGCTCCCCCCGGCACAGGGACCGTGCTCCCCCCGGCACAGGTGTCCCCCCACCCCGGCAGCCGCACGGCGAAGGCGTGACAGACGGACGGACACAAGTGTGCAGACGTCGAGACGCACGGTTGGGGTGCCACAGGAACCAGCTCCCCCCGGCACAGGGACCGTGCTCCCCTCGGCACAGGGACCGTGCCCCAGCTGCGTTGGCAAGATGGACACTTACAGTATTACCGTCTTCTCCCCAGCTGTACCAAATGACAACCAGGCAGGACAATCAGAAACCTTTTTAGGGTGATTTTTTTTACCTTAGGGCTATGTCAATAGCTTGCTGTGCAAAGCTCCGGCTTTGTGGTGCAACAGCTTGGATCAGGGATGGGCAGATGCAGCCCGTGCACGTAGCGAGGTGAGGGTTTGCCTCCTCCTCCTCCTCCTCCTCCTGCCATGACTGCTCGAAGTTGTTACAGGCAACGTAAACTGCTGTATGAGAAAAAAAAACCCACCAACCCTCGGTTCACCAGCTTGCTCCAGGGTGGGCACAAGTCCCCAGAGAGCCGAGGGGCTTAGACACGTGCCTGCGGCTACGCCAAAGCGCCGGGCTGAGCCAGGGCTGAGCCAGGGTTTGAGTGTGGAGGCGATGCCGGTCTGGCAGCTCGCTGTGTAGCGTTTCCGTTTCCATGTGCAGAGACAAGAAGGGAGGCTGCTAACATCCACCTGTTACCTTCACACAGACAGCACACCAGCCAAGAGACTGCGTTAAATACTGGTCTCTCCTTCTCCTTGCTCCAGGAGGAATTTGGAAAAAGAAAGAGCAAAGCAGAGCAAACCAGCACCTCAAACAGACTTCAGTTTCCTGCAAAAGGAGGAGCAACGCTTCTCCTTCCACGGCCTTTCCCCCCACACCCCATCCCCGCTGCAGACTACACCAACCCTGGCCCACTGCTTGGGCTTTGCCGTAGCCGGTCTCCCAGCTGCACTGGAGACACAGGCTGCCCACGGCCTTGTTAAACATCACAACCTTTTTCTTCCTCCCTCCTTTTATTCTGTGGGTGGGCCAAAATCAGACAGCTGAGATTTGGGCTGCTGGAGCCGGGGCGGGATGGGGGGGTGAGATGGGAAACTGTCCCGCTGGGGTCTTGCGTCAAAAGTGGGATTGATAAAGGCAACGTGAGAAGAAATCAATTCCAAGACAAACCTCTGAGAGGCTCTAAAAGGAACGATAGCAGCGTTTCCAAGCGACGCACTAACTCTTTTAGCAAACTATTTCCTGTACTTTGTCTTGTGGAGAGGAGAGAAGCTTCCATATTGTCTACTCTGCTTTTGGAAATATGTTTAAAGGTACTTTTCTATTGTAATTTTTTTAAAAAT
>NW_010322963.1:2609-3746 GCF_000700745.2 Antrostomus carolinensis | reverse complement strand
GTGTATCTGGTCAGGAAGAGGGAGAAGGATCCCAACACACACACACCCCCTTTGGGGCCCCAGGGAACAACAGCCTCCTTCCTCCCCCAGGGTGTTTGGAGGCAAGGCTCCTGAGGGAGGTGGCAGGACAGATACCATCATCCCACCTGGCTCACACGGATCTCTAAGAAAGCTCCAAAATTCAGGCTGGAAGAATCAGTAAGCTTTCAAGAAGTGACTCCAAGTTTACAAAGATGTTATCGGCTAGTTCTTAAGCCTACTAACCTTGGCACTGAGCAGAGGAGCTAAGCTGCGATTTTCCATGAGCTCAGCCCAGCAGAGGCAAACGTAACCTAGAGACAAAGGGCCAGATTATTGTTATTATTTAATTTTTTTTTTTAACACGCTGAGAATTTTGGAAAAACTCGTTCAGAAACCGAACCTAGAAATTCCTCCTCCTTCCTCAACTCTGTCCCCGCCCCCATCAATGTGGCCAGCATCCCCCCAGGAGCCTCAGCCAACAGGCCAGACTCCGAAAACAAAGTACCAGGAGCAAGCTAAGCTCCAGCTCAGCCAACGCTGGCGCGCAAAGGAGGCGACTAAAGCGGGCTGCGCGCTGGCCAGGGCGGAAGAAAGAGGCGCGGGGGTGTCACTTGAGACCCCCGGCTGGCGGGGACGAGCCGGGGAGTTAAGTGCTTAACTGCTGGATGTTAATTCCCCCGTGGCTGCTGCAAGTCACAGCTCTTGCCAAGCTGCGTTCAGGGGAGAGGTTTGCTGGCAGGCCCGGCCTAGGAAGGAAGGAAGAAGAGCGACGAGCTGCGAGCACAAGGCGAACGCACTGCTCAGCCCAACTGCTGCTGGGAGCGGCGGGAACTGGCCGACGCCGCTGTCCCGGGCGCCGCTTTCGGGAGCGGATTCAGCAGCAAACATCCTCCAGCTGAGAAAGCCACGGAACACGCACGCATCCTCCTGAGCTTTGCTTGGGCACAGCGTCTGCTCCAGCATCTGCCCTGCGACAGGAAGCGTGGCCTTGCCCAACAGATTTAACCTCCTGAACCTGTTTTTTGAGGGGTTTTTTAATTTTTCCCCATAAGCCAAAACACGTTCAGCTCCGAGCTGATCAGCATTGCCCTCATCGGTGAGGGGCGGGAGCGGCCA
>NW_010322963.1:0-2549 GCF_000700745.2 Antrostomus carolinensis | reverse complement strand
TCCCCTTTGCCCACGGTGACCTCTCCCCATGCGGCTGGGGGAACATTCCTTCCCTGCCACGGTCGGGGCGCTTACAGGAAGGCCCAAGCTGCTGGCTGACGCTGGGAGATTGCAAAATGGGACCAGGGACTCCTGGGCCACTGGTGGTATCTGATACCAGGGATGAGTCCCGGGGGATGTGAACAAGGCAGAGCTGGGAAAACCAAAATAAGAACATTTCACGCTCTCATTGTTTCCACTTTCCCAAGACTTTCTTCTCCCCATGGCCCTAACGCCAAGGCGAAGCTTGGGGAGGGGGGGACGCAAGTGCCTCCTGCCTCCGCGTCCCTGCACCCCTGTGCAGAGGTTTGCTGCCCCTGGAAGCGATGGCGAAGGCAGGGAACAGGCTGCCAGGGGCTGCAGAGAAAACCTCAGCGCCAACTCCCCGCATGGGACGGACTCAACCGAACAGCAGAGGAACGGGAAGGAGATGGGAGAAGGAGAGCTGGATCTCCCAGAGGACGGGACGGGGACGGGGGAAGGCAGCCTGTGCGGGCAGCAGCCAGGGCAGCGGTGGGAGGGACTCGGGGACCGAGCTACGGGAATGGAGAGGGGCCAGTTGGGGCAGAAGGGCAGACAGAGCCGGCGTCGAGGCCAGCCAGCAGCACCCGCAGCCTGGACGGGGCAGGGAGGAGGAGCCAGGCCAGCACCCGCTCCTGTGGCCCCCTGGGGAGAGGGGGCGAAGGGTAACAGGGCTGGGAGGGGAGAGGAGAGATGAGAAAGCACTGGGGTTTGGGCAGGCTGAGATACAGCCTGGGAGGGAAGCCGGCAGCCAAGAGCAAAGAGGTGGCTTTGTGAGGAGAGCAGTGTGCTTCCTGATTCTCCAAGCTGGGGGAAATTGAGGGGTGTCAGCCAGCAAGGACCACTGCACCCCCTGAACTCTGCCAGGTAAGGCTGCTCTGTGCTCCCTGCCAGCACGAAAAGGCTCCAGGCACCCAGGAAAGCACCCAGCACAGCTAGAGCATCGGCTATCCCACTGCCCCGGAAGGACGGGGTAACTGCACACGGGGGATTGTGCAGCACACCTGAAAACCTCAGGTTTCCCCTGGGGTCGTGCCTGCAGTGCAGAGCCAGGACAGTGATCCCCACTTCGTCAGGCTGAAAGAGTTGGGGTTGTTCAGCCTGGAGAAGAGAAGGCTCCGGGGAGACCTTCTAGTGGCCTCCCAGTACCTGAAGGGGCTACAAGAAAGCTGGGGAAGGACTTTTCATAAGGGCACTTAATGACAAAACAAGGGGAAATGGGCTTAAGCTGAAAGAGGGGAGGTTTAGATTAGATATTAGGAACAAGTTCTTCACTGTGAGGGTGGTCAGACACTGGAACAGGTTGGGCAGAGAAGCTGTGGCTGCTCCTCCCTGGAAGTGTTCAAGGCCAGGGTGGATGAGGCTTTGAGCAACCTGGTCTAGTGGAAGGTGGCCCTGCTGCTGGCAGGGGGGTTGGGACTGGATGAGCTTTAAGGTCCTTTCCAACCCAAACCATTCTATGATTCTATGATCCCCAGGCCAGGCAGTGCCTGCACCAGAGAGACCTTTCAGCCCCAGGAGATGAGGAAGGTGCTGCAGAGCTGTGCCCTGCAACGCCTGCTGTCTGCAGAGCCAGGCTTCAGCCAACACTGACACACTTTTATCCGCCTCGCTGCCACGCTCAGGCCAGGAACCAAGATGATGGTTAAGCTTCCAGAGCAAAGCTCAGAAATACCATTAGCAGATCCCTGAAAGGTTGCTTCTACAACTCGGGGAAGTCAACCATTAGCAGAGTCTGGACTTCATCTCTGCAGTTTCCATAATTAATAAGTAGCTCAGGAGGGAACAGAGAATACAACCTAACTGATGGAGGCAGGAGGAAATCACACGAGCACTTCAGGCCTTGGATGTACGCCCAGAAGTGCAAGCATAGTCAAAAAAATTAACTTAATGGAAGGACAACCTCCTGCCTTAACCATCCTTTTCCCCTGCTGTGCTTGCACTCTGCAGGACACCCAGCCCACGAGGCTGCTGCAGCCCAACACGCGGGTCCCAGCCGCAGTAGTGCTGACAGGGTTTCGGACACGGGGCTGGGCTGCTGCACACACTTCCAAACCAAAGCAGCAGGAAGTGAGCCAGAGAGAAACAAGGAGATCCGCCTTACAGCAAGTCAGGCAGCACCCAAGGAACCAGGGCCCAGACCCACAGGAACACGTGGGTAAAGGGGCCTCAGGAGGCCTCTGATCCAACCTCCCTCTCGCAACAGGACGCCTGCCAGTGTAAGATCTGGGCAGCCTGGTCTTGTCTGGGTGATGCCTGAAACCTCCGTGGATGGAGACCCCTCCCCACCAGCTTTTTTTTTCCTAACATCCAAGCCAAACTCCCCACGTTCCCCTATGATGTCATCTGCCATGGATGTCAAAAAGTTTGACCTCATCATCTTCCTAACTGCCCTTCACATCGTTCTACCTGTGATTAACTGTGCACCCAGCTGCCTCTTCACCACACCGAGCTGTCCCTGCTCCCCACTCTCCTCCCCGCCCCTCTGC
>NW_010322962.1:461-685 GCF_000700745.2 Antrostomus carolinensis | reverse complement strand
GTCCCCGAGGTCAGGTTTCCCCGGCCTTCCTCCGCTTGAGCAACAGCAGCGCTGGCACCAGCCCTGGGACGCTGCGCTCGGACTTCCCCGACCTCCCCTGGGCAGGAGCCGACTGTGGGCACCTCCTTGGTCCCTCATCCACCCCCCAACATCCCGGGGAGATTCCCACCCTGGGGGGGACGTGGGCAGGTCTGGAAGGGTCCCAACATCACAGCCATGGTGGG
>NW_010322962.1:0-207 GCF_000700745.2 Antrostomus carolinensis | reverse complement strand
CCTCACAAACAAGCGGAAGGAATACTCGGGGCGACGCACCATCGGGTAGGTGCGGCAGCAGCTTCCTCACCGCCCGGGTGGCTCGTGTCCCTGCGGCCCCGGCTCTGACACCCCCTCTGTCCCCAGGTATTCCATGCAGGAGATGTACGACGTGGTCTCCAACGTGGAGGACTACAAGAACTTCGTGCCCTGGTGTAAGAAATCCGT
>NW_010322961.1:0-10077 GCF_000700745.2 Antrostomus carolinensis | reverse complement strand
AATCCCCAACATTCTGTGATTCTGTAAAAGAAGAGGCTTAGTGTCCTGTAAGCAACCAGGGTTTTCACAGAAGAGCCAGTTCACTGGCCAAGTGTCAAACATGTTAAACAGATCTTCTGGAAAAGGCTGATAGAGTATGATTACAAACTCTGGATAACTTGTAGAGAATCACAAGTAAAGACACAAATAATTCCTGTGTCTTGAAACACTTTACAGTATTACTATTAAGTATTAAAAACACCTAAAAAATAGAAACAAAATTATTTTTAACATTATTATCCTTGTCACCAATTCTCCCGAGTTTCTTCTCACAGCTGTAAGGCAGCAGTAAGGCTGTTACCTGATGGGGGAGATACCTGGCACACATGCACACCTGACAGGGCTGAAGGGCATGGGGTTAGACAGCAGCCGGGAGCACGTCAGGGCAGGGAGAGGCCACTACACAGTCCTGGAAGTTCATGAACTACAGACCTTGGGGAAAGTGAGGCAAGAGCTGTTGGTACAGACCTGAAGTCCAGTGCATGACATCTGATAGGTCTGATGTAAATCATCTTCACCTCTACCCTGTCAGTAACCAGTGGTACTGCAGTGTGAGTTGCCAGCCCAAAGGCCAGTGGTCTTTCACCAGGGAGAAATGAGACCAAATATAACTCGCAGCAACAGCAGAATAATTGCATCTGTTCGGATTAGTTTCAACTTGCTGTGCAGACTCATGCAGCTGGGGCTCATTACAGCCACAATCTCTTCCTCTTTTTTCCCCTTCAATCCCTTGGCTCCTGGAGGCAGGCAACGTAAGATCTGGCACTACCAAACCCCCTCACAAGGGGAAACCCCAGTCATCTTGACAAATGCTTCATTTTCTGCTTAGAGAGCAAGAGAAGATAAAAAAAGCTGCCTGGGGACTGACAAGAAAAACCCCAAGGACCAACAAGCAACAGCAAAGATAAAGTCAAGGGAGTAGCAAACAGGATGGGTGAGAGACAGAAGAGGACAGGAGACAGAAAATGAGATCTTCTTCCTTGGCATGCCAGGACCTTACACACGCCAGCTCCCTGCCCAGGCCAAATGAGAACACTGCTATTCCATTGGTAAACAAGGAGAGAGAGAAAGTAAGGAAAAAGGAAATGTCATCTTAACCATAACTGAGCAGAAATTTTTATTCCAACTGGCTGTACTAACAGCAGTAACAACTTCTCAACTCCCCATGTTCCAATCAAAACTGAATGGTGCTTTCTGCAATACACAGGGCAACTTCCTTTCCAGAAGTCATTACAGTTTTATAGAGCGGCACCTTTGCACTCTACCACAAAGCAATCTGTTAACAAACATTAGGAACAGCAGGGATGGAGCAATGGGAGACTCTCAAATCAAGTATTCATTGATTTCATTTAGATAATTACACTGTACAGAGCAACCAAAAGGGTTTAGAGTTAATCTTCCCCTGATGGCTTGTGGTACATGAGCAGGGCCCTGGGTGGTCCAGAGGCTTTGGATTCTGTTGCTGGGTCTTCCATGGCCTCGTGTAACCTCTGAGACACCACCTCTCCTCCCCAGCCTCCATGTGGTGTGCACTGCAAATTGTGGATAATAGTGATCTGCTTCACAAGGAAGGGAGAAATAAAACACCTCGACATTATCACATCAGAGAAACCACCAGTTAAGTAATCTCTATCACTATTATGTTCACAGCCCCCATAGTCATTTTATTGCTATTTTTGCTGTGGTTTTGCTGTTCTTTTTTCCCCTGACAGAGCCAGCAGAAGACAAAATGACTTGCTGATATTTCAATGAGCCTTACTTCTATTGGTCGTCTTTGTAATTTCTTTTGCAGGCAAAGCTTACTTGCAAAAATAAAAATAAAAAAAATAATAATTTGAGGGGGGTGGGTGTGAAACATCTCTGCAGGCTATGTGTAAACTGTCATGGGCAGCTGTGCCTACATGAGCCAAACCAGTTCAATGCATACACGGGTCACATTTGGGTTTTGGTGTACACTGACCATACTGAACATAGGATGCGGACAGCAGTACGCAATCCAGAGTGTTCCAACAGGATGACACAACTGCACTTGTAGACTGCCTCCTAGAATTACTGTAAGCAAAATTTTGGAAAGTACAGGATGGAAGGACATAAGGAGATGATAGAAGTGTCAAGACATGATTATGGGAAGATAACAAGAAAGTTCAATGGAAAAGGAAGAAAAAGCGAGCAGAGTTACTGCAACTAGTCCTCTTCACAGCATAACAAGGAAGAAGATCCCAGCTATATGTAACTTCTACGAAATGCAGATAAAACATTACACCCAAAAGAAGAGCTTACTGGCAGGCTCACCAACATTGTACAGACCCAGTGTGAGAAAGACCAAAACAGCAACAGACCAGCAAGCATATAGATCCCAAATCCACACAGCAGGAGAACTGTTCACCTCTAAAAGCCATCAACACTTTATACATGTACAACATATATACATAAACCTGAGATAAAAGAGCTGTGAATGGCATACCCTTTCCAGGAACTCTCAAAATCCTTTTGCTATCAAGCTCTTTACTTTCTAGGTTTCTCTTATTCAGAACAGTGATTCTTCGCAAAACAGCTATCTACTGCTGTCTAATATGTGGCTTCTAAAGGAAAGGAAGCCTAGCACAAACGAAAGGAGGAACCACTTATGACTCTTATTTTGGGGGTGATGTGGTGAGGAGAACCACAGTTTTAAGTCTTTAAGTCTTACATATGGACATATTTCTTTCTGTAAGCCATAAGACTAGATGATGTTGACTGGCAGTCAACCTCCCTTCCTCTGGCACCAAGAGTAGAGCAGAAACTAACTCATGGGTTGATACTTCCAGAATGGGCTCACCATCTTCTCCAGGGTCTACCCAAACTACATGGAAACCAGCTCAGTCTGTAACCTGAAGTATGAGACTTCCATCGCTGGATCCCTCATGTTTTCCCACCCTTAAGTCTCATCTCATACATTTGCAGTACTGGTGTATTTTGCACACTGGAAAATACACACTGGAAATTTTCCCTTAAACTGGAAACAGCTCACCAACCTGACCTATGATATAACCATCAGCTCTGCTACATGCAGGTACGATTTGGAAGACAGCCACTGTATATACAATACACTTGTAGAAGCTGGGATAAGACATCTACTAATCTTCAGCGAAGCTCATTAAAGAGGCCTAAGTCCTCAGTTGCAACTTTGGTATCATGGCTGAGGCTCCATGATTCAAGTAATTGAGTATGGCCATTATATGGTCCTCTTAGTTGTTACAGCAATAGCAAAGTAAAAAGCCTGTTCACAGCAAATCCTGTTAGCATCCCATCTCTTCAACAGGTATTTTACAACACACAAAGAAATTTAACTTGGTCATTCAGGGTGAAAAAAACAGGAGACTAAAGCAGCAAGTAAACAGCCGAAGCTGCAATCTGTCAAATTCACAGAAGACATGCATTTCCTAATCTCTGCAGGGGTCTGATGTGTATGCTTTGTGGGGTACAAAACAGGGTAGTTACCAAGTGTGGAGATGGACAGGAACTGAGAGACATCTCCCTTCAAATAATTACAGTGGTGAGATTTTTCCAGTTTTTTAAATCATGCTGTTGAATGTTTGTCTGACCCTCTAATTAGCAGAGCAAAGTAGCTTTAAAAAAATAATTTGGGGACATAGGAATAGAGAGAAATCAAAATGGTGAGTTGCTCATTCCAGCTCTGTATTATGGCTACTGTCTTCAGGAAAGCAGTTTCACTTGGTACCTATGAAGTAACAGTTCCCGATAAAAAGGGTAAAAATTCAATCTCTCTGCTCATCAGACATTCACAAATAATGCTGCTTTACCCAATGAACTGGGAGCTAAATGGCGCTCTGCAGGTGGACTCATTGAAAAAAAAAAAGGCTGGATAGACCAAGTTCATTTAAGGCTACCACAGATCATCATTCATAAAACAATTCTGAAAATCCTTGCCCATTCATAACGGCAGAGAAACCATTTCTTTAACCCCAGGTTATCTGTGTGCAGGTCTGGAAGTGTTTTACTCCTATAAAAAATGCACTCCTATAAAACTACTAGTGGTCATAGGCAACTGATCACCACACTTGGTGATCATCTACTTGGTGTAGAAAAGCACAACCAGCTGTTAAAACTAAATTTCACAGCTGGACACTTAATCAGTAACTCTTAAAGCTGCCTCAGAAAAAGTGCAAGGTGGACCTAATTTTCAGTTTCCTGCACTGTGTTAAATAAGCTAAATAAGGCAGCAACTGAGATAGCTCTGCCTATTGGTAGATTACAAATTCAGATCTTGTCTATTCTGGAAAACCCTATGATGACTGACACACCTAATTAAATTATGACATCAGAGGAGATGAGAGTTAAAATCGAGCAACTGGAAGGAACATATTTTGACATTCTGATTAATGCTCTTTATTTTTGTTAACCTCTAATTATTTCAATGACTATTGAACAATTGGGAGGGATAAAAAAGTATGTCTTTGTTAGAGAAGATGTCCCCCCTGTTTTTAATTAAGGTGTAGGATTTCACAATGCAGATATCTGAGGCCTATTAGAACTGCTCTGATGATATTAAGTAAGACCAGACTTCACTTTCATGATATTTCCAAGGTTACCCTCACTTCCCCTCAAAACAAACAAAGCAAGTTCCTCCTAGCTTAAAGTGAAATGTTTTAGTTGTGCTTTAGATATAAGAAAAAGAGCTCTTTGGTTCATTTGAAGGTCACCTCTTACAGAAAAGCCCCAGCTCTGTCTCCAGAGCAAGCCTTCACTTACAGCAGACTATTAGACTTCAAGACTTTGTATAATTAATCTTTCTTAATAAGGGGAGTTTGCTGCAATCTGAACAAAGTAAGCAGCTCCATTACATACATCTATGAGCAGACAACACATTCACACCGCAGTTGAGGGCAACTGGAAGTGCAGTCTATTTTGAAGAGTGACTTTGTAAAGATGGTGCTGTGTGGTTTCACATTTATTGTCTTTCAATGGCTTCTGGATTGAGTTTACTCAGTTTACAAATAAAATTATTTTTAATTCTACTTAATGCTCCATGCAATTTCAATTGAAAAGCTTTAAGTCAAGCCATCTTCTTTTTCGCCCATATATGATGACTCTCAATGAAGACTGTGCATGCCAAATGCAAGTGGGGAGCTCTAGGGTAAGAATACCGTTTGAGGGCAACAGGTCATGTTCTCTACTAGTATAAATCAGTATCGCTTGCCTACTTTCAGTGGAGGCATTCCCATGCAGACCAGCTGAGAACATGGCTAAATGAAGACCCATTCTTAAGGTGGGAAGCTAACTAACTGCCCTGTTAGTGATACGGGAACTGAAGCCATTCTCCCCAGCCCACGCTGCTTCAGATAACAATAAAGAGATAGTACGTTTATTGCTAATATAGGACTGCAAATAGAGCCTGAGAGCAGAGGATGTCTTAAACGGTGTATCATTGTACCACAGCAAATTTTCAGAGTAAAACCACAGACTAAAGTGAAGATTTCACAATGCAGATATTTGACAAAGAAAGGATATTTCTTCTGGTGTAACGTTTGGGCCCTGACACCAATAAAACATATTTCCCAGTGACAAAAAAAATCTTGTAAACCACAAAACACAAGGACACAGGATTACAGAAGTTAAAGATAGAAGAAGAAACCCATAAAGGCCACCTGTGCACTAGTGAAATGCACAGTCACCACAGCCAAACAGGATATAACTCTCATTAATATTACATATAATAAAGCACACACATATGTACAACAGACACCTGATCTTACTCTAGAGAAGCAGAGACAGAAAAAGGAAAACAAGCTAAAACTTCTGTGGCCAGCCTACAGTAAAAAGCTGTAGCTTGAATCCTAGCAGCTCATAGCAGCCTAAATCAACAGGACACCAGAGGGAAAACAGAGGTCCCCACACAGATCCCTATCAAAGCCACAACAGGATTCTGAGGTGAATGCTTCCAAGGAGAAGGGGAGAAAAGGCAAACATTGAAGGACAAGTTGCCAAGGTTTTAACCCGAGACCTAACAACGAAGCACAAGTTGCCAAGGTTTTAACCTGAGACCTAACAGCAGCCACAGACATTTGTTTAATCTTTCAGGTGCTCATTAGTGTCAAGCCCCTGTGGCAGCCTCCATACTGTCTCTCTATACTGTAGCTGGCTGAAGGTAGAGTTATATACCATCCTAATGAGCTGCAAGGAGGGTGATGTGCGTCATTGGCTTCTGCTTCAATCTTGGCAATCTAAGTGTAAAAGCCTTGCAACAGCTTCTGATTCTGCTGACATTTAATTAGCTGGTGGCATTTAGATGCCATAGCCTGTCTCATCAGGATGATAACTACAAAACAACATGTGGAGCATAAAAGTTCTGTGAGAAGTTTCAGGTCTGGCAGCCAAAGATACGAGTCCCCTGACAGTCATGGTTCCTGGGACTGGTCCCCATTAGCCCTTTGTTTTGGCACTGCTATCAGCAAAAGCTTCTCTGTTAAGGAGAGAGAAACAAAAAAACCACCCCAAAATCTGCAAACCTCAGAGAAGTCTTGCAAAAATCAACATCCTTTCACTCTAAAAGTTATACCTGTCCTGCAGAAAGGGAGCATCTTTATTGCACAACCTCACAGCTATTCATCCTGAAGGACAGGTTTACCCTAGAGGATAGGTTTGATTATCTTCTGGCCTCAAACAGTAGTCCTGTTTATTTAAGTATGTACAGTATTTTTCTCCATTTGCCATCAGGTGCTTAGGAAAACAATCTCCAATAATACCTACCAATTGCTGCTCTCTCAGATTAGCTGCAAAATTTGAAAATGAGCACTGCTTCACAAAACGTGACTGATCTATATTTTCACTCAATATAACCAGTGATTCTGGTACAGTACATCCATTTGCACCAGACAAGCTCAGACCTTTCTGTATTTGGGTCTTTTTTCCAAAATCCTATTCTCGTACACTGAAGACACCACTTTTTTGGAGTGTACCAGTCAGAGATGTATAAAAAAATCAAATGAACCAAGCCATTTCATTCATGGAAGAGAATCAACTCAAAATCTCTGTCAGTAGAACCTAGGCTCAACCTAATGTTTAGTAAAGACAGACACTTATGGGCCACAGTTCCATTTTTGAGCAAAGCATCTACCTGAGGCAGAGGATGGGCAGAAAGAGGTAAGCAAGCTTAAAACTTCACTGAACCAGTGCGGTCCCCAGATCTTAGCTCTTCTGGAGGATCCTTGCTGGAGCTGAAAGCTGCTTCCCAATTGGATGAGATCTGATATTTGGAGGGACACATTCACAGTACTAGTTCTTGTGTTCCCCATACAATTAACTGTGGAAAATCTGCTCCCATCATTTTAAGCAAGGTCTTGCCATGGAATTCCTTGTCCTGACTTGAATTACATATGGGTCAAGACAAATGGATGGGTACAAGAATTCACATTTATTTTATAGTATATGTTTTAATAAGTGTATTTTATCTTACGCACAAACACATAAACACAAAGGGAAAAGGAAGACCAAAGTCCAAGCTCATCTGTCTAAATGTTAAAATACAGCTCAGTGAAGGAAAGTCAGCAGCTGCTCCAAGCTACAACACCAAAAATAACTACCCACAAAAAACTTAAGCCTTACAATACCTCCCTCACCCGCATGTACACACTTGTATCTGCTATTTTATTAAAGCTCTTCTTGCCTTAACAATCCATAACAATAGCACAAGAAAGTTTATTTGAAAAATATAAGTTAGCATGATCTCTTTAAAAGACTCTTGGAGTACTAACGTGCTCAGTGATTATGCACTTCTCAAGTGTAGTACCAGATAAATGTCAATTTTCCTCACTAGTAAATTAGATGGGATCAAGTGAGCATAGGAGGAAACCCAATGTAGCAGCTAAAGCAAAGCACTGGGGATCAAGCAAAGTATATTCATTTCCTACCACAGCTAACAACTTGCTGTCTACACCTGCTTCTGGCTTGGTATCTTTACCTATAACACTAGGGAATAGCACCTACTTTAACAGAGAGGGGAAGAAAATTAATGAAAGCTTTTAACTGTTCCAAAATCCTATAAAAAGGAAGTTAATTCTTTAAATATTTCTGAAATGACTACTATTTTTTGTCATTTATTTGTTCTGCTGTAGCATATATGAGTCCCAGAACCACGTGGTTCCAGGCACAGCACTGATGTGGAAAATAAAGCTGGTTCCAGCCCTTGCTGTACTCAAACCTGATGAAAGATACAGAAGGACATGCTGAACAGAAACCCACAGAAACAAAAGGCTTTGTGTTTCTTAGAATTTTACATATTTGGATAGCTATTTTTAAAAAAAATTACTTTAGTTTCTCCTTAATGAATGTATCATAGCCAAGTCTCATTATCGAACAAGTCCTATTTCACATGTCAAAAAAGGTAATTTTTAAAAAATAGCCTGTAGTACACCACTACTCCCAAACTATATATACATGCCATAAATCACTACTATTTTAATTGCCTAGTTAGCTAATATTTTTCATGTGTGTATACTAATATGCAAGACTGCATGAAGTAAACATGGCAATAAGACATTAGTTTGAAAAAGCTTGCCAAGTTTGATTAAAAAAAAAAATATCTTGATTATGCTACGAACGTATTTAATATATTAACAAATATATAACGCCAAATGACTTATTTTGCTCAGTCCATTTTAAATTAGCACCAGAGAGGAAGGACAGGGAACTGCTTGAGAGAGTCCAGCACAGAGCCACCAAGATGATGAAGGGAGTGGAGCATCTCCCTTATGAGGAAAGGCTGAGGGAGCTGGGTCTCTTTAGCTTGGAGAAGAGGAGACTGAGGGGAGACCTCATTAATGTTTACAAATATGTTAAGGGCGAATGTCAGGAGGATGGAGCCAGGCTCTTCTCAGAGATGCCCAATGGTAGGACAAGGGGCAATGGGTGTGAGCTGGAACACAGGAGGTTCCGCTTAAACTTCAGAAGAAACTTCTTTACAGTGAGGCTGACAGAGCACTGGAACAGGCTGCCCAGGGAGGTTGTGGAGTCTCCTTCTCTGGAGACATTCAAGCCCCGCCTGGACACCTTCCTGTGTGATCTCATTTAGGTTCCTGCTCCGGCAGGGGGATTGGACTAGATCATCTTTCGAGGTCCCTTCCAACCCCTGACATTCTGTGATTCTGTGTAATATGACTTACTCATTATATGCAATTGTGACAGTATGCATCAGTATGAGTAGTGGTACCTGCAGCAAGAACCTTACAATTCATGGCAAATCCTGTCACTTTTCCCTCAGTTTAAGAACATGGTACTTCCAACTGTGTTAGTCTATCAGAAAACAGTGTGGTTCAAACTCATGTTAGTTTATGCTGTATACCTGCACTGACATCAAGAAGTGTCAATTTCTTTTTACCTGATAGCGTGGAGGAAATGACTTTTCATTAAGCCTTAGTGCCACCAGGGAATTATAAAAATATAAGTAGTTTTGGTAGTCTGTTGGGATTTAAGTAAGTTTTTAGCTTAACCTCATAAAACCCCCCACCCTTCTATTCACCTGGAGTAAGGTAAGGTATTGTGGAATTCCAAGACCTATGCTCCTTCTCCAGCAAGGCATTTAAGCATACGCTTAAAATTGAGCAGTTGAGTAAAAATTTTGTTTGTCTGAGAGGACAGAACATGCATCATGAAAGGGGTGACGTGATACACTCCTGCAACAGCTTTGGGAACCAGATGGAGGAAGTCACAAAGCACTGAAAATTTGAAACTTCTGTTACATTATTACAGTTTGCTTCCCTACTCCCTACCTACTCACATCCTTCTCCATCCAGAACATGTCTACACAGTGTTACAGGCAGATGAAGGTGCATTCTTCCCATGACGCAAGCTGACGAGAAGCTACATAAAGTTATTTCACGTTCTTCTGAGCCTCACGAATAAAGTCCCTGCTCAAAGGTTGTGTTGGGGACGGGGGGCACATTTTTGGTAGTGGGGGAAGGGGCCACCATGTGAGAAGCTTCAGAAAGCTGTCCTGGCTCCAAGGCGTAGCCCCAGCCCAGGCTGAGCCAATGAGCAATA
>NW_010322960.1:0-10870 GCF_000700745.2 Antrostomus carolinensis | reverse complement strand
CATCTTCTCACTCCTCTCTCTTGCTGCAAATCGTGCAGCTTTTTTTTCCTTCTCTGACTTTTTTTTTCTTAATTATGTTATCACAGAGGCGTTACTGATGCTTTGCGGGGCCTTGGGCAGCGGTGGGTCCATCTTGGAGCTGACTGGCATTTGTCGGGTCGGACATGGGGGAAGCTTCTGGCGGCTTCTCACAGAAGCCACCCCATGTCCCCCCCGCTACCAAAACCTTGCCATGCAAACCCAATACAACTGTGTTACTAAGCTCATCGAAAATCTTTCTGTTTCTGTCTATATGTATACATTTTGCATGCATTCACATACTGGGTTGCTTTGGATGACAAGTGTGTGGGTATATGTGTGCATATGAAAATAATGTATATCAGCTAATAATTTATAGGACTGAGGTATAAGTATTCCTAAAATCATGTTATAATGAAAAACTGAAGACAAGCATCCTCTATGTAGACCTCTGAGGGTCGTCTTTATGGAGTTTTTCCTTTCTTATTTTGTTTTCTGTCTTGTTCTCTAAAAGGAGAGTGAAATAATTCTGTAACTGAGAGTCAACCCAATGTGATCTACAGACAAAGGGCTTGTGAGGACTATAGACCTTTGCAGTTCTTTGCGTCTGTATTGCTGGTACTCTTTTGATTTGTCGTATATACCAAGTGTCTTTGTATTGCCTAGGTGAAGAATAAGAGATTTAAATAACACAATGAACATATTCTATGGGAAAGTTATAATTAACTCTGTAAACCTTGTTTTTATCTAAAATCCTGGCACTGTGACACCATTAAGGTCCTTATATTCTCTTTTTGCTCTTGCTTAAAACTGATGTATCTGGTAAAGACATTAACTGTAGTGTTACATTAAAATTGCCTGGAAATGGCACAATGGCTGGATTTCACCCACCCCCAGTGCAATGTTATTAAGTATTAAACACTTTGGATTTACTGCTGCATATTTTGTAATGAAGGTTCTAGAGTGTAATTTTCTTTTCTATGGTCTAACTTATGAATATGCCTATTTTTTTTTAATGTGTGTGTGTGGTATCTGTAGTATGTTCTGCAAACAACAATATATTTTAGGAGATATTTTCCTTCGTCTTGTACAGGGAGGTGAAAGTACAAATTTTGGATCACCTGTTGAATTTACTGTACTAAGACAGACCTTGGCACTTAGATTTTTATCAGTAGATGCCGTACAATTTATTTCATAGTAGTTTTAGTTCCTTACTGAATTTTATATTTTGCTATATATCTTGAAAAACCTTTAGTCATTCTCTGTATTGCTGGGTAATGGGAAATATATCAGGGACTGAGTATCTTGTTGGTTTAGATTATGATAATCAGTCACCTGTATAGGAAATACATGATCACTAATTTGAGGTCATAATGAGTCTTGCTGTAAGCAACTCAATTTCCATCAGTAAAGAGAGGCTTTTATTTATGGTGCTACTATTTTAGGTTCAGAAATGTTCTTTTTATTTTATTTTTTAATACAAATGCTGTCATCGTTAAAATTAGAATGTGGAAATTAAATACAGTAGACCTTTTAAAGGGGCTGATATGAATATGTAGTTTTGAATGTTATGTGTATAACCCTTATGATCATTGTGTTTGCTTGAAATCTGGATAGTTTTATTTCTTACATATAGATTTACTCACACATGGTTTGATCTGAAAAGAAAAAACAAACAAGAAACATTAAAATAAGCCCAATTTATGGAAAATGCAAGTGGAACATGAGGTCTTTGGGACAGGAAAAGTAAGCTTTCCTGGATTTTTGAATCCTTCACCTATTTTTTCATGTAGTACTCCCCCAGATACAGTGCAGAGTGATTTTCATCTGTGACTGGGACTTGTCTAGACCAGGAAAAAACACAAGCATAAACATGATGCTTTGTTGTTAGTGTTTTTAGAGGGAGGCCATTTTTTTTTCCCCCATTTAAGATAGGTGTAACTCAAGATATTTACTTTATACAGTAATATTTTCAAACTTAATACAAAATGAAAACCAAAGCAGTTTGACTGCTAAAACTCCTCTCAGAAAAATATCACCAGCTCTCAGAAACAGGTAATGCAATTAGCTCAATCTGACAATATATTTTTAATGTTAGCATGTTACTTGTTATACTTTGTGATTATTTTTCAGGACATGAAGAGGAAAACACTTAACAGCTCAGTTGCTTTTATACACATTTACACTATCAGAAAGCACATATAATATTTTTAAAAGAATATTCTGTTTGTATAACTGTGCATGTGTATGTATATATGTATTCAATGACTAATTGTGCAGACTTTTTTTCTTACATTGCAGGTTCTGTTGGTCTGCAAGTAAGCTGGGGAGTATAAGGTGTCTTTCTTGCTATGGCAGTTGCATTGATTATATAAGTTAAATTAACCCCTATTTGTTTAGTGGGAGGTGAGCAGGGAATTTTTTGTTTTATGCAGTGTTACATTCAAGATTTTGGAAAAACATATGGTCCTAATAGGTTTAATTGTAACAGGTCATACCAGTTTTTTAGGCTAATGATGAAATGTTGGAGTTACAAAATCTGGGATTTGTAATTTTTTAAAAAAGTGATAGAAAGATAGCAACTCTCTAGCTTTGAATGTCATCAGCTGGATCTCCTTTTTTTCAAGCACAGAAGAGGAAAATCTGTGTGTGTGGGTGTATTGTGTCCTATTTCCTTACCTCTGTTCATGCCTCAAAGATATTGCTAAACACAATTAACTCCAGTCAGCCAGAAAATGTGCAACTATTGTATTAGGAATTTTAAAAAAGCATCTAAAAGCTGATCTTTTGCTATTTATGTAGCGGAATCTTGGAAACTACCTTAAAAGGCTTAGGTAAAGTTGTGCACAGCAATTGTACTTATATTTGTACTGGCAGAGAATTCTCAAGCATCGTGCGGCCATGTTTCCATTTAGTGTAACGCTGTCATTACTGTAAAAATTTGATCAACTGTAGTAATTATCTGTGTGCAAAATATGCTTCAACGACGTTGACAATTGGATTCACTACAGAGGGTCCACCCTTCATAGATGTTAGAAACTATATCATTCTATAGAGCATCTAATACCAGTATCACTAGAATTTGTTAAAATGGAGAAATAGCTTTCTAAATGCAATGAAGATGAAGTAAAAAGACAGAGTTTCTCAGTGTTGATACAATATCTATTTTAAATTGACATTATTATGTGCTTTTAGAGTTTTATAACAATATATTGAGTTTTAACTTCTGTTCTTCTGTATTTGTCAAGCAAGGTGATTTATCATGACAAAGTAAAAATGTTTTGAACTTGAAATATAGCAGGAAAGTGAGTTGCTGAAAAGCTAATTTGTTTCAACCTGTTGAAGAAATATTTTCCTATTGGTTTCTAGCCAAAAGCTATACAAATAAAAATTAATATTCAAAGAACCAGTATAACAATTGTTATTAACATACAGTGCCCTTCTAGATATTTATTGTTGTAGTACAACTTCTGCTTTGTATGAATCAGATTTTGTTGGAGTTTATGAGCGATCAGTTATGATTATTTGGCTCTAGTTTTTGCAAACTATAATTCATCATCCTCTTATCTTTTATTTATGAGACAATGTCAAATGAAAGAAGCAAATTATGCATTGGTTTTGGTTGGAAGAGCCCTGCACTCTACAGCATATTAACTTTGCCATGAAGTGGCAGTGTTCAATGTTCTGCTCTGACTACCATGTACATCCAATCTGCCTAGTCTCACATCAGAAGAGAAAGTAGGCTCTTCAATAGTGCCTCACACTGTGGCAACCGTGATTTTAAAAACAGTGTTAGAAAAACCCTGACACCTTAAAGTCAATGGGAGATTTGCCATTTATTTCAGTGAAGCCAAGATTTTATCCCTTCTGTTCACTGTGTTGTTACTTCAGTTGACACCTGTGCTAAGCAAATAGGAAGCAGAAGAGAACAGATTCCTTCTGTTCATCCTTCTCTCATGGGAAATAATTTTCAGCTCGTCAAAAATATTTGAATATTCTGAAATGGAACTGTTTAAATCCTGCTGCTCCCTTTTTTATAACTGTCATCTTAAAGTAAAATAATTTAAGAAACGAAAAAATTATACCAGTGGGTTATCTCTGTTATCATTACATCTGTTACTGAGGAACAGTTGTGACTACTAGGAAAGATAGTCATCATTCCTTTGGATTTTTTAAATTACTACAATGGCCAGCCTACATTCTTTGGCTACAATGGCAGTTACATTTAATTATCAGATTCATACCATGCTAGTAAGAAAATAGCATTCATTTACAACAACAAAAAAAAAAAATAAAAAAAAAATTGCAGAATAAAGAGGATGAAAGAAAGCACATAATTTTGATCATAACTTCTGCATGGTCATTTAATGAAGGATTATTAGCTAATATAGACTGGATAAGGCTGGATAAATTACCTATTATTATCCCTTCCCTTCCCTTCCCTTCCCTTCCCTTCCCTTCCCTTCCCTTCCCTTCCCTTCCCTTTTTCAAAATTACTTGAAAACAATTCCATTTCATTCTTAGTGGAAAAAATATGCTCATATTACTGAAAAAAATATAGATTAATATTGCAATATTATTATTAATTACAATATTAATATTTATGCAGTCCTAATTAAGTTAGTTGGGAAGGTGAAAATTTTATATAGGGAATATACTTTAAAATGAGCAACTTAACAGTATATGAGGTCTGAATTTTAATATATATGTTATGATGGAGTAGCATGTTTGATAGGTCTCATTAGCAGACAGACAAAATTTGTATTTCAACTTTGTCTATAGTTGTTTTGGGGTTCTGTTTTGTTTGTTTGTTTGTTTCAAAAACTCTATATGTATCTTAATGGAAGCATGAATTTCATAAAATAAAATATTAAATGACAACACTATAGCACTTTTTCGTACTACATGGGTTTTGTGGAACTCCTTATTCTAGGACTCATCTTAAGTATACAGGGCAAAAGAGGGAGATATTAAGTTTCTTGTTAAAAGCATTATGCATACATATGTATGATTCATTATCTAAATAGTATGTGAACTGTTGTGCATAATTCTTCCTGAATCATACATTCTTGGCTCCAACTCAACCTCAGATACTGCAGGGTTTTTTGAGCTAAACTGAGACGTGTAATACAAAAGATTCAATTAAGATTTTCTGAAATTTAAAGCACAAAGAGCCTGGTAGCCAGGAAGACTTAAGACTGTCTTGGTTTTCAGCTTAATGATACATCCCTAAAAGATCTGAGGTTTTTGATCTTATCTTTAATGGTCTTACTGAATCCTGTCCTGCCTCTTTACCATATCATCCTCACTAAAAATGCACTTTCTCTTTGGGAGAATACTGTCAAAACTTTTGCCTACATTGATTACATCAGACATACTTTGCATAAAACACCAATGCCACAGGACATTATAAAGAGGTTGAGTGACCTCTAGTTTACTAAATAAATAGATTTCCTAGAGCTGTGCCCTGACAATTGTCCTGGTTTTGATAGGATAGAGTTAATTTTCTTCTTAGTAGTTAGAATAGTTGTGTTTTATTTTCAGCATGGGACTTGTTATGAGAAAAATGTTGATAAAAGTGCTAATATTATTAGTTGCTACTGGAGCCCAAGTTCACCATGTTTGATTGGTTTGCAGCTGCATTAGGACCAGAAGGGAGAAGTGTAGTAAACAGCAAAACCCAAAACTGGCATGTGGATATGCTAATGAAATATTTTCCATATCATATCACATCATGTCAGTATATTAACCAGGGTTGACCAGAAGACAGGGGTATTCTCTCGGGGATCACTCAGGCTCACTCTTCTGTGATTTTGGTTTGGTGACTGTCTCTGCTTCAGGCTCGCTGGCTGGCACAAGCTGGGCATCAGTTGGCTGGTGGTGAGCAATTGCACTGTGCATTACTCCGTTGTATATTCTGTTATTACTGTTGTTATTTTTATAATATTATTTTAACTAATAAATAGTTTTTATCTCAACCCATGAGTTTCCTTTACCTTTTTTTCCAGTTCTCTCCCCTACTCCCTTGGGGGGTGGGAGTCACAAAGCAGGCTGTGTTTGGCTACAAGCCAATCTACCACAATAGAGAGAGTGGCTTGCCAGTCAACAGGCATTATAAGTAACTCTAGGTTGTATTTGTAATGTCACAAGGACACCATGCTTGTCATATGAAATTACTAGGGGTAACTGATAAGCAAACTGAAGTGGTGAAATGACTAAAAGCACACCTGTGATCATATTATCAATAAAAATTAAAATGACCTGTCTCAACTGACTTTCTCTGTTGTCATGTACTGTGCACCATTTTCACAGTAATGAAGCATTTATACTGCTTATAGTAGCTTCAGATAATGTATTAACCTCAGGTGTATGTTTTTTATCATCATCAATTTTACTGTATGAATGGTGACGTTATAGATGATTTGTAGATGTGCCATAATCCTTGATTTCTGTAAATAGGCTTTTCCTTCCCCCTCTTGTTATACAGGTATTTATAGCTCTGTCACAAAGTCATTGATTGAATGTTGTAGATGTCAGTGTATTCAAAGTTTCTTTGAAAAAACAATGTTATTAATTAATACAGGAAATGATTCATCTCATAGAATACATTCATGCTTAAACCTCAATTCTGTATAATAAATACATTTTTAAGAACTATGCAATTTAAATGTTCTTTTTCAGAATTTTTTTAGATGTTAATAAGACTGAATATTTAAAATATTTAATACTTAATTTTTTTTAATTATTTTTAAAAGGGGTTGAAAAAATTATATTTCTCCTTAGTTTATTCAACACTTTCTTTCTTAGCTTTGAATATTCAAACTAGTTAAAATTGTTACAGTGTGTGATGCTGAAAAGATAAGCAGACAGAAAAATTTTCCATACATTCAAGAATGCATAGTTTTGTGGTACAAATGAGTAAGAAATATTTCATGGGGTTCTTATATGATAGATTCACATTTCTTTGAGGACAGTCTCTGTAGCTGTGCTATACGGTTTGGGAAAGAGAGTCAAATTCACTTATGAGAGTCCGAATTTTAACAGTTCAGTTTTTGATATTGTGCCCATCTGCTCAACTTGCAAAGTTCTTCAGTCTAGGAGCAATTCACCTCTAAAAAGACAAAGCTGTTAGTTACTTTAATGTTTTGATTGGAGATTTTATTTTTTCCTCAATAAAGATAAGATTATAAAAGTGATAATACTTTATTATAAAGATTCCTGGCCAAAGTATGTTCCATTAAGCTTCCCTTTAAAAAAGTTTTCCATTAATCTTTTTTCTTTTCACAAATGGCAAGTAGCTCCATAAGAAAAAGTTATAGCCTCAGAACATATCAGTGTTTTATAACACTGTAAACTCCATCTTACTGTATAAGAACCTTATTTAATTATTTTTTTCTGAGTCAAAAGTAACTTATTTAAAATTAGTATTTAATACCTAATACTGTAAAGTATTATAAGTGGAACTTAATAGGACATGAACTTCTAAAACTTGAAGTCCACCTGAAAGCAATGAATAATCTCATAGTTACCAAACAAACACACACTGATGACTAATCTATTCTCCTCTGTAGTTACAAAACCACAGAGAGTAAATAATGCTTTATAAAACTCACACATCTCAGTTATGTTAATTAAAATTTTTCAAAATTATGGTAGCTCAGCTGAATTATACTGACTTTTAATGGGACTATTTGAACGGACATTTAGCTTTATCTTTGATGAAATGTGTGCATCATTCAGAATTGTAACTTTTTATAATGAACTTGATGTAGAATCTCTGGGTTCAATATTAGATAAATGTCAAAGCTTAGTTTTGTTTGAGTATGTCTGAGAAATTCAATGAAGAGCAAAAGCTAAGACCTAATAAGATAATAAGGAAGAATCGAAATTTGTAAGGAGAAAGATAAAATCGGATAGTGAATAATGACTTTAAAACAAATCAGGACTTTGATTCATCTGACTCAACAGGGGAGAAGTTTTCAATAAGCATATTCAAGTCACGGAACAAAGAATAGGCAGGTGATGACGGAAAGTTTTTTTGGGATTAATACAGATATGTGAAAATGCCTTTCTTTAAGAATTTATGCATTATAGAAAAAAATACTTAATCTGGTTTCATGAGATTGGTGATGAATCTGGTGCATCTTTTTCAGATACTTCTGTGTCTGAAATTTGCATCTGGGACATCTAAGATCTAAGATTCTGCCTTTTTCAAATTTTTGTTATTTCCCTAATTTCTTAAAGTGTGCTCCTTTGAAATCAAAGACTAGCTACTGTCTATTTTTCATTTTTATTTGTCCATATTTTCATAAATTTGGTTCAAATATTATTACAAATTTCCAGTCTTCATATGATTTTTATCACTGCTTAATAAACGGAGGCTAAAATATCTTTATGTGTACTGAAATCTCTTTCATATTTGTCCCTAAGCTAGCAAAAAAAACCAAAACAAAACAAAACATATTAAAAGTTTCAAACATAGGACTAGTGTCCTTGACCTTAATGTCACCTAAACAGTGCTTGGTGCATTTACTGATGCTTTCTGAATACACACATGCTTACTATGTCATGTAGTTTAGACTGTAATCTGACTTGGCTTCATATGATGAAGATCAAATAAAAATCACCTACTGTTATTTTTAAATTATTTCAGAGCCTTTCAAATTATATGGTTTAATTATTCAAGTTTCTTGGTTTAGTTCGGTTTAAAATAGTAAAAATGCACTTTTTAGTTTTTAGACTAATAACTGTTGAGAATGTGAGAATGTATCCATCTACTTTCACAACTAAAAAGTAGTTTATAAAAATCCTAGCTTTTATTTCTTCCACTGATTTTGTTCTCATTGAGGTCCTTCTTCTAATTTCACTCTAATTGATGTCATCCAGCAAATGTGAAAACCTGATGTTCTTCTGCCTGTTCTGAACTTCCTGGTGACTTTACAGAGATAGTATTTCCATTTGCATTATTTAAGTGGCAAGATTTAGTATTTCCTAATAATTTATACTTACAGTTTATGAATATAACATATTTTGAGACATCACCTGACTGATTTAGCATCATCAAAACAGGTAATAATCACGTTTCTAAATTATTCCTTGCCCCTATCCACCTTCGCTGATTGGGTGAAGGGATTGACTCGTAGATTTTCTATCAAAATTTCTCTGAAAAAAAGGAATAAATTCCATAAGCAACTTACCTAATAATGTACTCATATACAAGAATATAGAAGAAATAATTTTCTCTCATAGATCCTTCCAGCTGTATTACAGAATCACAGAAATGGTAAGGATTGGAAGGGACCTCAGAAGATCATCTAGTCCAACTCCCCTGATAAAGAATTTCTACACCAGGTTGCATAGGAAAGCATCCAGGCAGGTTTTGAACATCTCCAGAGATGAAGACTCCACAGCCTCTCTGGGTAGCTTATTCCAGTGCTCTGTCACCCTCACAGTAAAGAAGTTTTTCCTTAAGTTTGTGTGGAACTTTCGGTGTTCCAGTTTTTGCTCGTTGCCCACTGCCCTGTCACTGGGTACTACCAAAAAGAACTTGGCCCCATCCATTTGGCCCCCAGACTTCAGGTATTTATAGACATTGATCAGATCCCCATGTTAATTATTTTAGGGTACTGTAAGAAAAGGAATGCACTCATAAAAACTGTTTGAGAAACCTGGTAATTTTGATTTAGTAGTACATGTATGTACTAATTAATTAAGGGCTATAATGTAACATAAGTCCTTACAGTAGCAGTAAGTTAGGTTCAGTGACCTGGTGCATTCAAGGAAGGGAGGTATTTGTCTAAAGGGTGCAAGATGGTTGGTCCAGGGTCATAAACAGATAGCAAATCAGCCCGTTGGTATCCATTCATCTCTTCTACAGTGATTACAGGGCTTGGCTGAAGAGTCTTCACTCCTCACCACCCCCTTGTATTGATATGCAGCAACTTTTCTTTTCTTTTTTTTTCTTTTCTTTTATTTTCTTTTCTTTTCTTTTCTTTTCTTTTCTTTTCTTTTCTTTTCTTTTCTTTTCTTTTCTTTTCTTTTTTTTCTTTTCTTTTCTTTTCTTTTCTTTTCTTTTCTTTTCTTTTCTTTTCTTTTCTTTTCTTTTCTTTTCTTTTCTTTTCTTTTCTTTTCTTTTCTTTTCTTTTCTTTCTGCAACTATCACAATCATTAATAGCTACTGAGAAAGAAAAAGAAAAGAAAAGAAACCCAGCTCTATTTCAGCTAAAAACCAGGACACATGTTCAGGGAAGACATGGTGTCTTCTGGAGGATGTCCTGATCTGGACAACTAAAGAATCAGAATTTCAAGAGTGTACACTGATACACCAGAAGCAGGACGAGACTTAGGTGTCTTATGACTCAAAATACTTAACTTGCAGTGGAAACAAAGAGAGCATGTCTTTTCAATTAAAATGGTTTAAAGGAAAGAAAAAATTCTGCCATTTTCATATGCTTTCTTTGTTATACTTTAATCGTTGTTTAGGTTATAAAATTAACTGCCATCAAAATTGCTTGTGATATTTTGTAGTAAGTTTTTACTCAAAGTAATGGAATTATAACAGCAAGTAGTACTTTTTTAATTTCTGCATTTCAAACTTCATGTTTGTCTTTGAATCAACTTGCACTTCAGATTTATGGTGTGCTTGTTTTCACTAAAACTCATGTATGACAGGAAAAAAGACCCATCTTTGCAAAGGACAAGCCAACTTTGCTGTAAACATCATCTGAGCCTCAGAATAGATATTTTCTGACAACATTTCATACAGCCTCATCTACCTAATTCTGAGAACATAACATACACATTCTGAAATATATAGAATAGATTCATAGAATCAAAGAATGGTTTGGGTTGG
>NW_010322959.1:0-248 GCF_000700745.2 Antrostomus carolinensis | reverse complement strand
CCATATCTTCGCCGCCAACAGAGAGACCCCCCAGCCAAGCCCCGCCCCTTTCCCCTTGCCCCGCCCCTTGGTACGCCCCCAGTTTCTGTTGGTCTCAGAACCCAACTGCACCAGTGCCAGCAGGACAGAGCTGGGCTGGCACGGAGCAGCACTGGGAGGAGGCAGGGTCTGGTCGAGCAGCTCTGCCCCGCCACCAGCACCAGCACCGTGCTTCCCATCCTCGCTGTCACCGGCTGGGCCGGGTGCTT
>NW_010322958.1:5854-21689 GCF_000700745.2 Antrostomus carolinensis | reverse complement strand
GCTTCTCCAACTGGTGGGGAAAGGGCGAGCGCGTTCGTCCCCTCCGCTCGTTTGGTTGTATGCGAAAAATCCTTAATGACATCTAAAAAGGGTGGTGGGACAATAGCCCACGCGGGGTTTGGCAGGAGACTTGCAATATTTACCCCGCCAGACCATCCTGGCTACCTCTTTGCCGGAGGATTACGACGGCCGCCGTCCCCGTGCGTGTTCCTCCATTTATTTATTTTGCCGGTGGCGGGGGGACACGTTGGCACGCGGCTGCTTTGTGCGCCTTGCTTCACCTATGAAAAGGACACATTAAGGTGTTTCCATAAACCCCCGGATGACAAAGAAAGCGCCTTTTCTCTTCGGCTCGTAGGCAACAATGACAGAAGCCTTTAAAACCATTATTTTTTTCCCCCCCCATCAATGATTGCAGAAGGCTTCCCCTAAAAGGAACTTAAATACATATCATTAAATCTAAAGCGCCGAGCTCTGCTCCTGCTAACTATGCCATGCTTTTTGTTTCTGATAGTATTTGTCCGTTGCAGAGAGCAAGCCAGGGATGCGGAGCCTCCCCCTCCCTCCTCCCTTTGTTTAAGTGACAAAATGTTTCTATGTTCTTGTTTAGAAAATAAACCTTTGTGGGGTTTTTCAGCTTTTTTTTTTTTTTTTTTTTTTTTTCATTTATTATGGAGTGAAATACAAACTCCCCTTTTTCCCAGATCTTGGGAATCCATGTTCCTCGTGATCAATTTTCCCTCTTTTATCTAAAAACACAACAGTATTTTATAGTATTACTCCAAAAATGCAGCAGTAATATTTTGAATTTGAGTATTTGGAGCTTCAGGATATTGCAATATTTTTTTTTATAAGCGATGAATGAAAAGCAGTGATTTAAGTGTGTAATGCACAATACAGATGCCATGCATTGTAAATACATTTCAGGGGCATAAAATCCAACACAGAGAGATGGTGTTCCACGAAAGCTGGGAGTCCAAAAATAACTGTAAAAATGAATTGTCTGTCGGGACGAATGTCTCAGATCCCAGACAATATTTGCAGGGTTACAATATAAAATTGGGTTACTTATTGGCATAAATATCTCATTTTAAAATGCCGATGATAAACTGAAAAAGAGGTGAAGGAGATATTTGACTGATTACTGGATACCATGGATTCCCCGCATTTAATTTCATCCTTACATGCTATTTATTTATCCCATGTTTATGGGTATGTGCTTTAGCTTCATATAAATCTCTCCTGTCTGTCTGTCTCACTGCGTTCTTTTCTCTTCTGCCATCCCATCTGCTTCTCGTGGTCCTTCTCCTGAAACCACATCACAGGATCTGATGAGGATAATGGGAATCCGCCTCTGGTCTCTATCATAAACATGCCAACATGGGCTATTGTGTCAGGAGCTGGCGGTCACCAGATGGTGCTTGGTTGCCCAGGGTCTGTGTTGCTGGGTTTGGTCTCTCAATAAACCAACAGCTCCTTTAGCATTATGTTTTCCCCCAAGGTCTCACCTACCCTGTCTGAGGAAGGTGTAAGGACATTGGGTAATGTACCCCAAGGAACAAAATGGTTCTGGGTGCACTGGGCACTTTGCAGCCTCAACCATACAGCTATGAGCTGTCCTTGCAGAGCTGAGGTTTGTTAATCCCTGTGCTCAGCCGTGTTTTCCCCATCTGCATTCCTAGGTAGGAAAATGAGCACGTTTGTTTGCGTAGGATTGAATGCTCTCTTCATGTGAAAAGCGGTCCATGTCAACTTGAGCGGTCATCTCCTTTTTACTCTTATGTACTAGACTTGGGAAGACAGGGCAGAGATATCTCTGCATCTGTGGGTGCAGACAAAATCAAGCTAATTCCTCTTGCCTGGGCTCCCAGGCAGCTCTTGAGTGTCTGCAAAAGGACTGGCTTGTGCAGGTATCATATAGAGATGGATGTGGTTACAGAGAGCGACTGAGGTGTGGGGCTTTCCCCGTGAAAAAACATCCTCCAGTCAGGAGAGACACAGGGACAAATCCTGCTCTTCATTTGGTGCCTGTATGTCCTCAGGAGGTCCTGGACATTGTTGTGCATGTGAGCTGCAGAGTGGGGATTAAGGCAGAAATAAAAATTGAAAATAAAAACACTAAGAGTGATGACTCTTCCTGAACGCAGACAGATGGAGAGAGCCTGGCATAATTACATTTAGCGAAGGGCCGCCATGAATGAAACCAATTAAAGGAGAAGCAATGCTCGTATGAGAGAGTGAGCGAGAGAGGAAGACAACCACCTCTCCGGGTCTTCTCGGGCATCCACCTTCCACCGGGAGTGAGTCATGCACAGTCCCCATGTCACGGGTGAGCTTGTGCATGCACCTGCCTCCTGGCTTAGGGGGACTTTGCTTATCTGCCAGGGCAAAAAAAGAAGGAAATGGGAAACATCGGGTGCTGGCAGAGCTGGCTGCAAGCCAGCCCCAGCCTCGCCGTCTCCATTGTCTCATGGCTTTAATGCGTGCCTAGAAATCCAGTATTTAGGATTCAGGTTACCACTGTAAAGCAGAAAGGTCGTGCTCAGCACCGCTTGGCGTGGATTCCTCCGGCAGCTCTTTTGCCTGCGTGCCCCATGTTGGGATGGCGTTGGCAGAAGGCCTGGGCCCGGCAGGCTGCGAGGAACCCGCCTTCGCTGCCTCTGCCGTGCCATGCACCTTGTATAAAGTGCTGCTGGCTTTGTGATTTAGGGAGGGCAGAGAGGGGTGTCCAGAAAGCCACGCAAAGGAGGGGGTGCCAGGCCAGGTTTGCATGTACTTGGTGGCCACGGCTGAGCCTGACTTGCTGGCAAGCTTGGCAGAAAATCTAGCAAGGCAGGAGCAACGTGTATCTTCTTCTGGCTCTCACTTGGACAAATTTGGTGGGAGCTTCACGAGTAGCTACTGCTGGTGACCAAGGCTAAGACAGGCTTTTGGGGCTGTTCATCCTGATTTAATTCATAGTCCCAGAAATGGCTGTTTTCCAGCTTTCCTCTCTTCTTCTACTATCGTGCTCTCAAGGGCAGATGCCTTTTGGGTAGAAGAGCAGCTGGCAAGGCTGGACCAGAATGATTCACAAGGGTTTTAGTGCAAAGCTTAGGATTTGGAATGTCTGTTGCAAACCCCCAGCAACTGTAATCAAGGGCTGTTTGAAAGTCTCAGTTCTCACTTAAAAGTAATAAAATTATCTTAACAAGAAATGTATTTAGGGACATCATCATTGCAAGGAAAACTCTGGAAACAAGTCAAAGACCTTGTTGGGCTTAGGTGTTACCAGTCAGAAAAAAATCCCTCCAAATACTTGGATTTTTGGAGTCTGGTTTATCAAATTTTGCAGATCCAGACTCCTGGTATTCCAAGCTGAAGGATGACAGTCTAGGGTGCTGTGTAACACTGAACAGGGAGTGAAAGAGAGCCTGACAATGGAGAGTATCATGGATTACATTGGGTTGGATGGTGGCTGGCTCGGTCCTGATTAAGCCACTAGACATACTGATGACTCTCAAGAGTGGTGCCAGACACTGTCATAAGGCCCTGGGCATGGAGAAACGTGGAAGCAAAGGTTTGTGGTGTGTGCTTCAGCCTCTGGAAGGTAATAATCAGTGATGTTGGTCCCTGGCACACTATTCTGTAAGAGACCAAGCGAGGGAGGCACATCTGTGTACGTGCTTGTGGAGGCAGTGGGAACAAGGCTGTATGGATGCAGGCTGGCTGTGCCTATGGACATGTACGAGTCTGTCTTGCTCTGGGGACAGCTTGTGAAACAGCGTTTGACTTCCCCACTGCCAGGACTAAGGAAAAAATGCCTTTTAAAATGCATTTGGTCCTTGCTTTGACTGAGAGGTCATGTACTGTGTGCAGCGCTGTAGGAGACTCTGCATAAGAGCCAGAGCAGGAGGTGCTGTCTCTGTGGTGTCCTCATGGGACCATGTAGGATCTCCCCAGGCTGCTGTAGACATGTCCCAAGTTGTCACTCGGACCAGTGTCTCTGGGGAATGTGCTCCTTCAGTCCATTTGTGACACATTTCATAGGCATTGCCCTGGCCCCAAGTGGCCACTTGCCTGACTGTGCTGTAATCAGTGTAAGTTTTAATACACCTTATGCAGAAGCGTACTGAAGCTGTCCAAAGTGAAGGGCAAACTGCATGCATGAGTCTGGACTTGTACAAGCTTTTAAAGCAGTTATGATCCTGCACTATCCCCAGGCTGAGCTTCCCAATGGCATGGCACTGAGGAGCAGAGTAGAAATACAGAGGGCTCATGAGCGGGTTCTAGGCTGAGACCCATTGGACTCATTTTGCTTGTGATCAGGTGGATGGGTGATGTGACAGCAGAAGCTGAGAGCTTGGGGAGGAAACAAACGGTTCACATAGATAAGTGCTGGCTGGGGAGCCCGTTAGGGGACTGAGTCCTTGCAAAGGGAAGATTTTTCCTGCAGCTCATTGCATTTCTGTAGGCTCTGACTGACTTCTGCCTCCTTCCATCCCCATATGCCAAAGGTTGAAGGAGTGCCTGCTATTGCTGCAAGAGCTTGAGGATATGGTGGGAAGTGGCTGGTCTCTGCTACCTAATTGACAGCATGCAACATGGCTGAGGCTGGGAAACAAAGACTCAGGTTTCTGCACTGTCTTCATCCTTCTTCTTTCTCTTTCTAACCCCTAGAAGAAGCCACCCTACTGATATCATGACATGTTTCCACAGATGCCTCTGTGTGTGTGTGGATGTGGAGGGGAATATCTTGCTGTGTGCAGTGGGATGAGGCTGGTGATGATGTGCCTTATTCCAGCCTTGGGTCATGTATGCTGGGGGAGGCACGGCTGGAGGACCCAGCCATGGAAGCCTGCTGCAAGCAAGGCTTTGCCTTCTTCGCGCAGCAAAGGCAGAGCCTGTCTGCTGGGGCCAGCCTGGAATTGCTGGCACCAGTGCTCATCGAGCCTGACGCACTCGGCTGTGGGGACAGGAGCTGCATGGGCTCTGCTGAGGAGGAATTCTCTACATCCCAAGGAATTTTCACACCTGCATCCTCTGATCAGATCTACTGAGTAAGTGTCATGCTGGCAGGCAGAAGGACACGGGGTTTTTGAACTGCATGCTGTGCTCCTGAGGGATTCGCTTTATGGCTATGCAGAATTAGTCTGTGTTTTCTAGGCCACCTTTGAAAATGCCTGAAAATTTGCTTTCCATAGCCTAAAAACTGAGCTCTCTGTTTGGCTCCTTAAGTGACATGCAGGGACTAGAGATCTTCTGTGACCTGAGAGCCCAACCAAGCTGTGATAACTCAGCGAGGGTGGAAATGGGTTTTGCAGTTTGTTTTGAACATGTCAAGTTTGCTTCTGTTGTTCCCCTGGTTTGGACATGAGTGAGATGTTGGTATCATCCTCCCTGAGCATCCCAGCTCCACTCTGCTGCCCAAAGTTGCAAGGGCAGCAACATATCCTTTAGGAGGGCTGTCTGGTTTGGGAAGGACTGAGGTGGTCGCCATCATGACTGGTACCTCTTTAATGCTCTCCCTTCGTGGCTGTGCTTGGAAGGGGTGGGTGGGCATGGCCACCAAGCCCGGGGAGAAGGGATGTCTCCAATGACGACCACTCATTTTGCCACGCAGCCCTGAGGAGCAGGAGGCTGTGTGACAGCCTGATGGCAGCTCTCTGCAGGTCCCTCTGCCTGAGGAGCTGGCGGTGACACATTTCTAACACAGAGAGGAGATGCCGGCGTGAGATCCCAGTCATGTCATCTGGGATCAGGTACCAAACCCAGCCGTGGCTGCAAGCAGTGAAGGAAGCAGCTGCCCCGGGCGCTGGTGAACATGATCCAGAGCTAATCCTGGGGTGTCTGCTCCTTGCGTGTGCCTGCGGTGAGGTGCCATCCTCAGGGTCTCCCAGCACTGCACCATAACTGCTCCCGGGGCTCTGGGGCTCTCTGTAAATGCTGCCAGAGTGATACTGTGGGTGCCAGAGGGATGCCGGGCGAGGATGTGACAGGTTCGCATTGGGCTTGCAGTCAGATGACGGGTGCCAGCTTTGCAGGGTGCAGGCACAAACATCTCAGGGGAATTTGCTTTCTTGCAGAGCCTATTGCTGTCCCAGGAAGATGGAAAAATTCTGGTCCTAAAAGGATGAATACTTTGCACTTTAATAGCAGAGATCCCAGGAACCACAAGGAAAAAAAGACCCACTGATTTTTTTATTTTTTTCTTTAAATTTCTCCCTGTTTCTGTCTGCCTATCAGCCTGTCAGCCAGCTAGATGCTAATCCACAGCAGCAGCAGCAGCACAAATAAAGCTAGGCTGGAGGGATGCTAATTTATGCCTGGATTTCATGCTTTGTTTTACTTCCCCACTTTATTGGACAGAGTAGGCTTTGTGAGTGACGTAAAATGTCGCGTGTGCTCTCCCCATGGCAGGCTCCTGCACATGCAGCAGGAGAAGTTCATTTCTCGGTAGCCCCTGCAGCCTTGCACGTGCCCTTTTCTGCCTCCCCTGGGTCATTTCAGGGGGGTCATTCCTCATAAACCCCTATCTGATGAGGACTCAATTCTTAAGTTCTGTTGTGCTGCCTTTGAAACTCAGGGATGTGTTTCCAGTCTCATCGTGCCTTCTATGACGGTGCCAGCATTTATGCACCCAAACTAATTTTTTATGCTCTTGCTGGGTAACCAGACTACAGCCTCTTCAATTTGCATGAATAAATGTCATGTAAAATCATCTGTTTGTGGGTAGTGACCAGCTGAAAAGTTATGTTGTGAGGCAATCTGTTCTGAGTGATCTGAAGAGCTGTTTAATGAGATGTTGAGATTTACACCTCTCGCTGTCTGAGGGGAAAAGCATGTATAGATTTAAGGTCACAATCCAGAGATGACCTAACCTATGTGGTGCAAGTAGGTGAGGAGTTTTTTCACTTGTTGCTTTTGAAACCCAGAATGTTAAACTGTGCTGGTGAGCAAAAGAGCCTTTAAAATGCACTGTCTTAGAATACAGTAAAATTTAAGGAATAGTCACATAGGTGTTAATAACAGAGGGTCTTTTGTGGTTTCTTGCAAGGGTCTTGCATGGGATCCACACTGGGACCCTTGGGGTATCAGAAGGGAAGGATCAGCCTCCCATCCAGGGAATGGATGTGTTGAAGGATTGCTGAGATCTTCAGCTCCCGTTAGAGGTAAAAGGAAAGAGATGCCCAAATACCTTTGAGTCTCTGTGCTTACGAGGCTGGTACTGACTCTCCCCTGCAGCCAAGGCTTTGAGAACAAAGTGGCAAATCACCGGTGAAGGAAAGAACATCTGAGATGGAGCTGGAGGGGGCTTTTCAGTGGTCACATTGGCTGAGAGCTACGAATCCCCCAGCTTTTTCACTCAACTTTTTCACAACTCCTGCTGATCTCTGCAGAGTGAGTTGGGGGAAGAGCCCAGAGGTGGGTCTTGTACCAAGATATGTCCTCAGCTTCAGCGGGTTAAATCCTAAGTGAGGATTTAATTGCTTTCCGTAAAAGCTGCCCAAATTTACAGCATGGAAATGAGAGCAGATTGTCAGTGTCCTTGTTTCTCTTTACCGTCAAAGAGCTTTTCTCAGCCTTGAGTCCTGGCAAGCTGATCTCTATAGGGTTTTATTTCCTTCGGTGTCTGCCTTGCCCTATTAAAACCACAGCTCTGTCCCCTAGTCCCTACGTGTCATTGTATGTCAAGTGCTTATCCCTGTGTATTGGGGCAGAGGAATGTGGCAATAAAACTGATCACAACCACTTGTTTGGATAAAATGCACAGATCTCCTTACTTGGCAGTAGCTTCCCTTTTTTAAGCAGAAATGTTTGCCCGAGTGACTTTGGTTTTGTCGCCGTGGTTGTGGGAAGGAAATGTTTTGCCATCATGGATCTCCTTGGGTTTCTGTGTGGCGTTTTGCCCTGCCTTGTTTATAGCAATATCCAGAAATCTCTTAGCTTTCCTCTTATGGAAACCAAACAAAGGTCCAGGTGGTGGACCTGGCTGCAGCAGCAACGTCAGGGGAGCTGGGCTACCTCTGCCACACTGAGGCAGGGCTCTTCTGGGTTTGCACAACAGTTTTTCTCTTCTCTGACTAAGCTGATGGACAGGAATAGTTTCGTACTCCTAAGGTGCATCTGTTTGTGTAGGAGGACATGGGCTTGTGGCATTTGTGTTTACAGCTTATATTGGGCTCCTCAACCAGGCTTTCTTTGGGTTGATATCTGCTTAGATATGGGGAACCTCTGGGCGACATCGCATCTCACATTGCGCTGGTCTTCACGTGCGAACACCGTAGGCATACGGAGGTATCTGGCTTTGTGTGGGGCTGGGAGCCAGCCTCTTTGAGCTCTCTTTGTTTTGTCTCCCTCTGGGTATCTTGTGCGGATGCATTTGCATATATGGAAAACGTTGTCATCATCTTCTCCCCCTCCCCAGCTCCTGTTCCCTTTGCTCTGCTGACTCGTGGGCATTTCCAGCTGAACGGTGTCTGCCGAGGCCAGCCAAGCGTGGTGGGGCTGGGGGCTGACACCCCCCATCTGCACCTTTGCTATTTCCTTCCTAGGCATGGCTGGGGGGTGGTCAGGACTTTGGGGGCATTTTTTTCCTATTTTTTTTCTCTCCTGATATTTAGTAACTAGCAATAGGCAGACAGTTGGGTTCCAAAGGGAGTCTGGTCGGTTCCCTGAGGCCCCAGCCCCGACACCCTGCTGGTCCCTCCCTTTCTTACACTGTAGCATGTCTGGCAGCAGCACCAAAGAGAGCAGTCCAAACTGTGTGGTGAGCCTGCTTGCTTGCTCTAAACCATGAGGCAAGGTTTAAACACTTTTTGTTCCTGCCTGGAGAGCCTTTGAGTGATTATCCCAATAAAGCCTTTCCTCCTCCATGAAGATGTCCTTCCCAGGACATTTTAAGTCACAAATCCTCTTCAAGGCATCTCTGGCTCTATCTTCTCTTCCCAAACCCATACCTGGCCCCCTGCTCCTGATGACTCGAATGCCCTGAGGCTTCATCCCTCCAATCTGCCATCTCTCCATGCATCTCTGTGCATCCCTGCTCCCTGTGTCCCGCTGCCCGCCTCGCTCCGGGGACAAGCTGGGCCATTGGAGCGGCCGGGGGTGGAAGAAGGGGGTGGAGGAGAGACGGGGCAGCTGCGAGGTTTGTGTTAGTAAACACTTCCTTGGGTTCACATATTAATTCCTTACCCCCTTCCACATCTTCTCCCCCATCCTTTCCCTTTTCTATATGCTCACACAATGAGACCATTGTCAAGGGGTGATTTGAATGAGGGGTCTCCGGGCATGTTCCCAGCATTGTCAAACAGAGTGGGAAAAAAACCACAACTCCAGCCTAGCCAGGAGGACCAGACCAGACTGAGACAGATGCCTAAATTAGTGACAAAGCCTTTTGAATGTCCCCCCTAGACAAGGGTTGCCTTGTGCATGCGTGCGTGTGTGTGTGCATGCTCGTGGGTGTGTATTTGTGGCTGGGTGGCAGCTTGCATGTCTCCCCATGTTAATTAGTTTTGCATGCATGTCTGATAAGGTGCCAATGAATATATTTGTACTCCTTCCATTGGTGAAAGCTGTCTCGGCGGCGGGGGAGATGCGGGGCGGCGGGGGTGTGCTCAGTGCTGCCTGGCAGCCTGGGGTAATTGAGCTGTGTGGAGCTGGGAGAAGAAGGGGTGAGGGTTGCTGTGACTTCTGGTGCATTGGCCAAGCTGGGCTTCCCAGCGACGGGATCTGCTGCTTTCATTGCAAATCATGGAGAGTTTAAAAAGAGAACTGAGGCTTTTTTTGGTTCACTGGGTCTTTCTCTTCATCTTTGCTGATTGTCTGGCTGAGGGTCTGTAGGCTCTTTCTTCTCCTCTGCCCTGTGTCTCTCTCTCAAGTCCTTTAAAAGGTGTTTATTTCCAATGGGTTTGTATCCATCTTTGTATACACGCATACACATGCTATTACTCACCCAAAGCCCCGGCAACAAAACCTCCACCTGCTTCTCCAGAAAGGGACTCAAATCTGCTACCAGTTACAAAATATGGGAGGGAAGTGAAGCGTGTGGGTGTCAGGGGTGGAGCAGTGGAAAGAGGCAAATGGAAATGCAGAACAGGAGTTGGAGAGACAGAGATAACGTGTGCTATAAAGGATTTATCAACATTTGCTCAGGATAGAGTTATTAATTACTAATGCAGAGAAAAGTCTTTCTACATCCCCAGCATATGGACCAGCACATAATGTCATTCCTAGAGTGCTGTTATCATCCATCCATCCATCCATCCATCCGTCCATCTGCATTCTGTAGGTTCACACAAGAATTCATTGTATATATAGGGATGTAAACACCAGTTCACATCTAATTAATTTCCTGTCTAAATTAATTTTGCATCCTTTCCCTTAAATCAACAAGACTTATGAGCCCACATAAGTTTCTTGAGCAGACTGGGAAGAAGCTCTAGACTGGGCCAAGATGTCTTTTCTCCCCATGCTCCTGTCTGCTTCTGAGCAGGTGCCGGATGCCAGAAGAGCAGGGAATTACACGGCGCAAGGCTGCTCTGAAGCTGAGGTCGTTTTGGGAAGGTTTGCTGCAGCGTGGCTTGTCTGCTGTGGAGTTTGGTGGCACCCAGCTTCATGCTGACTGCCATCCACATTGCCTTCTCTTCCGTACTGGGGTTCTGGTGCTGGTGGTGAAGGGATGGAGAGCAGGAGCAGACACACCGTGGTGCAGGGCTGGTCCTGCAGGAGCCTGGGTGGGAGGTGGCTTGGTCAGAGCAGCAGAGCATGGGGTTGACTCTTTCTGATGAGCTGGCTGGGGAGGAAGATGGTTTAGTCAGGGCCTTGTCAGTGTGAGGTTCATGATTGGACTTGATGATCTTAAAGGTCTTTTCCAATCTAGGCAATTCTGTAATTCTGTGGAAGGGAAGGTCCTGATGAACAAGGTAAGGTGGCCATTGGCATCAGCAGGTTGGACAAAGGCTGACGCCTCTTCCCCCACTGGCTCTGCAGCTGCACTGGGCTTTCCTCTGCTGTTGGGAGGGGAGCTGGGAGGTGACATGGAGACATGGTAGAATAGCCAAGGAGTGGCAAAGCCACCTGCCTGGAGCAGAGCTGACACATCCCTGGTGGGGCAGGCTGGGCTGCTGGAGAAGCAGCCCTCCTTTGTGCTCAGAGAAGTCCAGGAAGGCGGGCAGGGCCAGGCTGCACCTCCCCATCGACCTGCATCTGTGAGGGAGCACTTGTGGCCAACCCAAAGAGTGCCCCAAAATCCTGGCTGCTGTTCCAGCAGCAGGTACAGTGGGCAGCTTGTGAGTAATGTGCAGGAAAAAGGGACTCCTATGAAACACGGGTCATCCAGTTGGAGAACAAAGGCAATTTCATGTGACTTATCAGCGGTGCCTAATTGCGCAGGGTGAATAATGAGCAGCCGGGGAGGCAGCACTGCGGTCCCTCCCGGCAAGCTGCAGCCTGTGGGCGAGCCCCACGTCTGGAAACCCTGAGTCTGTGCCAGCAGATCGTGGCCATCCTCAGAGAGGTCCAGCCCCAGTGCTCTGCATCTGTGCCCATTTCAGAGACATTGGAGCTCCTCCATTGCAAAGTCATTGTGTTATTCCCACATGGATGTATGAGGGGAGCCTGCTGTTGGAAAAAGTCACTCTGCGGTTGCTCGGACCTTTCATTTGCTCACAGGGTGAATGTGTCATCCACGCCTGGCCCAGATGCAAGGTGGCCTTTAATCACAAAGAAGAACCAGGCACCAGCATCCTGCAAAGGGCTGGCAATTCCCTCCCTGGCTGGTGCCTTGTCCCTGAGCAGGGGCCTTGCTGTGGACCCCTTCCAGATGATCTCCCACCCCTCTGCCCTCCTCTCCCACTTGTGCATCCCTGCCTCTCCTTAATTCTGCTCCCAAGCTCTGGGCAGGGCGGTGGAAACCGCTTTGTCATTGCTCCTCATCAGGTTGATCTGCAGAAGGGTTTTTTTTTTTCCTTTCCCCGTTGGGATGACTATTCCCACACAAGCAAAGCCTCTTAATGAATCCGTGGCAGCAAAGTAGGTAACGCGCTCGCCCTGCCAAGGCTGCTTGGCACAGCTGGAGTCACGTAATCGGGCTGGGCTGCCAGCCGGGGACAGAGCAGGAAGAGTTAAACTGAGGACAGTGCAGGGACAACTAATCCCCAGCAGGAAGAGTAGCAGAGACCTCCCTGTCCTTCATCATCCTCCCCCTCCATCCACACACTCTTCCTCCCTCTCCACCACATCCTGTCCCTCTCCCACATCCTCCCTTATTTCTTCTTCCGTCTTTCTCATCCTCCTCTTCTCCATCGCTTTCTCACTCCTCCCCCCGGTTTCCCTTCTGCCCCCGCTCTCTCCAGCACGGTCTCCTCTCACATGCTCCGTCATGTCTCCAGAGCTGGTTTTCGAGTGGGATGGAGGGATGGTGTATTTGGGCTGCGGTGGAGGTCACAGCTATATGGGGATTGTTTAAAAGAGATTTGCCCACATCCCAGCCCATGTGACCAGCCTCAGCTGCAGGTCTCTCTTTCTTAATCTGGAGATAAGCGTGATTATCCGAGGAAGGGCTGTTCGGAGCTTTGTAACTGTGACAGGGGAGCTTTCAAGTCGCACTTTGCTGGCAGAGCAGCGTTTAAAGCCGGGGAATCAGATTCCAAGCGTGGCTTTGCATCTCTTTTCTGCTGGGAGCATGGTGCAAGGCTGGCAGTGGGGATGGGAGCTTTATTAGGACTTTGCTTATGATGCGGAAAAGGAGTTAGGGGAGGGAAACGGGGGGAAGAGGGAGGTGAAAAAATCCCAATTTGCCATTTTCCCATTGGTGGTGGCACAGGAGAGATGCACTGATTCAAGGGGACGGGCCAGCCCAAACCCTGATGTAGAGCAATAATGTCCAACAAGGCTGGGGTCCAGCCTTTTTTTTAGCCTAGGGTCATATCTCCTTGTTCTGCGCTCCTCCGGCTCGCTCCATCGAGGCCCTCACACAAGAGGTCTCCAGGGTCCTGTTTGGAAATGAAATGCTCTTTTAGCAGCTCCCATGGCACAGCTTCTCTGTGTGGGGTGGCAGAGCCAGCTCTGCGGTCCGATAAGCACGTCATGCCCCAGCGCTCGAGGCAGCTGGTTCCTTCACCCCGTCCGGAGGAAGGTTTACTGAAGGTGCTCCTTGGCGGTGCGGGTCTGCAACTGGAGCAGGAACGCAGGAACATAAAGCAATTGTATAGTTTAATATCATATTGGTGTCTTGTATTGCTGGAGGCTGAAATATTTAACATCTCATACAAGGGGCACCGTCCCCAAAGGTTTCCTTTGCTGGGACAGACATCAAAATAAGGTTTCAGTGGAAATGTTCATCTCTGGAGCAGCACTGCTTTGCTTCTATTTGTAGACTAGAAACTCAGAGTGGAGACTCATAAGGGCGCTTCTTTTGATGGAGATGGGTCAAGGAGAAAGAAACCTGAATGTGTGCCAGGGGCGGGAATCTGGGGCGAGGTTGAATCAGGACGAAGTGCCAACGCTTTGGACCGTCACTTGGGCAGGACTCACTGTTCTTGCCGTATCCTCCTTGGAAACGGTTCAGCTTCCAGTGCGGCAGCCGAGTGCAGCCTGATCCAGAGGACACCCTGAATGCCATGTGCTCCCCCCACACCCCACACCACCCATTTTTAGCGGGTGGGAATTTACAGTGAGAACACCAGACAGCCCCTTTGCCTGGGTTTGCTTGTGGCGGGTCAGTCGCTTGCCTGTGCCAGGTCACTGAGGGATAGAAGAGATCCCTCTCCTTCCTCTGCCGTGAAGGCACATCTCATTTTTGCATTGTTTCACCACGGTGGCTTGCCAGCCTTAAAGCAGCTCAGAACATGTACCTGTGCCCAAAGGCACACGGATTTAAACATGTGTCTGCTGGGCAGGAGGCTCGGTTTACCTCCACCGATTGCCAAAGGGAAGTGGTTGCAAATGCATCATCTTGAGAGCAAGCTCTGAAACATCTCCCACGTTGCCTGCCTGTCCCTGGAGCCCCACACAGCTGCTCTGTGGGTGGAAGCTCTGTTTTCCTTGTGCCCCCATGAACTTTATTTTTTTGCTATTTTTCTTTGTGTGCTGCTTAGATGAATCCTCTTCAGTGCCTACTGCTTATTCCAGGGCTTTACTGAGGATCTGGCCAACACAGGTAGCCTTACTCCAGGGCACAGCTCTTGAAGAAACTAGAAGATGAACACAGCATCCTTTTTGTCTAGTGACTGTGAGACTGACACAGCCCAAATCCCAGCCCGCAGCCGTGTTTCGCAGGTAACGCCTGTGCCCCGGGGGAGAACAAGAGCTCCCTCTGAGATCCCACAGCCTCGGATCCGGCAGCGGGAACGTGGGCAGGAACATGTAGGTGTTGGCATGTGCAGGCAGGAACACGTGTACGCTGGGGCAGGCGTGCCCATCTCTGCAGGCACAGTCCCACGCCTGCCCCTGTACCAGCCCATCTCTGTGCACTGGCCCCGTGTGAGTCTGTCCCATACCTGCCTGAAATGTGGGTTTGGGGGCGCAGGGCAACCACGAGGGCTGATGGTAAATTTACCAATGGTAAATAGAAAAAAGCATGGTAGAAGAGATTAATGGAGAGATCTGTTTGAGATGCAGTGAGGGAAGGTTTCCTGATGCAACACACAGGAGAATGAGCTAAAAAAGGGAGCAGCGTGGTAGAGACAGGCGTGAAATCAAAGGCTACGCTGGGGCCGAGAGGGAAGGAAGGTGGCAGCCAGGAGCAGTTTGTTTTCCTGGGTGTTGGGTGATGCTGAGGAGAGTGAAGGAAAAGCACTGGCTGCTCTGAACAAAAGCCATCGAGAGGAATGATGGAGGGGAGGTGGGAATGGGATGGAGGGCACAGAGCAGGGAAGGCAGGGCAATAAGCTCCGAGCTCGAGGATTTTTGGAGGACCAAGTGGGTGACTCTCTTTGCTTGAGGGAATGATAGGCTGGAGAAGGAGGCTGGTACCCAGTGAGGATGTGCAAGGTGGTCCTGGCCCATGAACAGGGAGCCAGCACAGAGTCCCCCAAGCCAGAGGCACAGGGTGGCTTTGGGATGGAGGAGTCGTCATAGTGCCAGGGTGGGCAGTTTTCCAAAGGTGACCTGAGCCCAGAAACTGGGCTGTGGCCAAGGTTTCCAGGAGAGCTAGAAGGAGCTCTGCACTTGGGTTGGGAAGGGCCAAGCCATTTTTCCAAATGCCATGTTAGGCCAGATGCTGGCGTTTGAGCACAAGCTGGACAATAGCACATGTGTGGGACTGGAAGGTTCATTTTCCCTCCTGTGCCTGCACAGCATCCCCAGCATCCCTGCACCACACCGGGGCTGCAGCCTGCCCTGTGGCACCGGCACCTTCTGGGGACCAAGGGGACCTTCTGAGGACCAAGGGGAAGGGAAGAGCTCTGGCAGCTGCTTTCAGGTTCTCTTTAACTCATCTGAGTGTCCACCATCGCTGCGTGGGCAGCTGAGACCCAGGGGCGGTTCAGGCCCTTGCCATCATTGCTGTTGTTCAGGACCATTTCTTACATGGCCCCTGGCACCTTGGTACGTGAGTCCGGTTTTTGTGATTGATTAAAAGCAAAAACCTTGACCAAAAAACCCATAATGTTTGCTCGCAACCTGATTGCCATAGTAACGGAGGTCCTGAGGACGCCTCTGAAGTAGGTCACCGTGGGCCCCGTTTCACCGCATCTCCAGCGCAGCACAGCTCCAGATGCAGGGTGCCCCTGTCGTGGTCCAGCCAGGCATGACCCTGGAACAGCCCAGACCTGCTCAGGGAAGGCCAGGCTGGAGAGCTGCCCTCCGGTGACAGCACCCAAGGGTGCCAAGAGATGTCTTGAACCCAATCACG
>NW_010322958.1:4379-5838 GCF_000700745.2 Antrostomus carolinensis | reverse complement strand
TGCCAGCTCACCGGTGTCCCCCAAGTCAGGGCTCCCTTCCCAGCCTCCCCTCTCCCCATCCCCCACCACCTCGCTGCCTCCCTCCCCCCTTTCCCCCAGCGCCTCTCCTCCTGCTTTGCATAATTTTCCATTTTCAGTGTCCCCTTTTCTTTTTCTCCTCTCCATATGGTGCGTCCCCCTCTCTGCCTGGCGCAGGAGCCGTCCTTAACAAGCTCGGCAAAACCCTCTCTCTCAGGGGCTGCACATGAAAGATGCTCTGTAAAAACAGAGGCCGGGATGGAGCCCCTCCTTTCCCCCCCTTGATTTATATGGGGCCGGGATGTGGGAACGTTTCTGGGTCGTGCTTTGGAGCTGCCGGGTGCTCGTGCCTGTTTTCTCCAGCCATTCAGCGCAGACCCCTAAGGCCAGCTCGTCCCCTGCCTTTGATCTGCAATGCAGAAAGAGCCGTCGGGGCAAGTTTGTGCCTCTCTCGCCCTGCCCGAGCCCTCATCTCCACTGGCAGAGTGGCATGCCCTTCCCGCTCAGTGCCCGGTGGTCTTTTCCTGCCAGCTATTCCCTTTCCCTCCTACATCCCTGGCACCATGAGGACCTTCAGCCTCACCAGGTCCAAGGTGCTGGGTCTTGGTGAAGCAGCAGGTGATGGGCTTTGCGACACACAGGGAGTCGGCACATCTCACCCATCACTGCCCCTCTCCTGCTCTGCTGTGGGTGTTTGCCAGCCAGCACCCGGCCAGCCCAGCCAGGGATGGAGCAAAGGGTGCTGGGGGCCGGGGCAACGCCTGCCCAGCATTTGATGGGTTAAGCCGGTCTCCAGCTAATTTCTCCCAGCGGCTCCCCTCCTCCTCACACTTCTGTATGCAGCAGGCAGGGCCTCAGCGCAGGTTCCTGCACTGAGCTGTTGCCAGGGGAGTAGTTAGGCGAGTCTGAGCTATGCGGGGAAAAGGCCCGGGCTGTCAAAGTGTCTGAGATGAACCATAGCCCGGTCCCCCTGCAGCTGGGCCCAAGCATGCATCAGCCCTTGTTTGGAGCCTGGGAATGGCAAAGCCCAGGGAGGTTCAAGGGCAAACTTGCTATTCATTAGTCAGGGGTCCTTGACGTTCCCACTCTCTGTCTCCCTTCTTCTTCTTCTTCTCTTTTCTGTCCCTCTTTTGACAGATTCCTGGGTGCTTTTGGGGAAACCTCCCCTCCTCCTCACCCCGGCAAAAGCCCTCCACATAAACTTCCCCAGCAGACAAGGCGGGAGGACAATAACGACAGGGCCACGATGCAAACGAGAGCTGGCGGAGCAGCCGCATCCCTCGGGTGTCCTTTCTCCCCGGTCCTCCCCGCGCTGTCGGCCGACACATTCATTTTGCTCAGCTTGCCCATCACCGATGTTTTATTATCTTGATGCTTGCAGGAAATTGTAACTTGAGATAAGAAAAATGTCAGCTGCCTTCTCCTCTCTCCCGTAGCCCAA
>NW_010322958.1:1786-4308 GCF_000700745.2 Antrostomus carolinensis | reverse complement strand
TAAATGCTTGCCCAGGTGCACAGGACGAGGGCGAGATGGAGGGAGCCTGGAGAGGCCGTGCGAGCATCTCCATCAGGAGAGACAACTCGCAGTGTAGGTGCAACACGGAGCCTCCCTCCCGCCCCACCGAACAGAATATTTCATAGCTCTTAGAGCTGAATCTCCCTTGTAATTATCCAAAGCAAACAGCACGTGTTATTAGTTTAATTTTTTCTTTCCCCCCCCCCTTCCCGGGCCCCTGGAGCAGAATGGAGGTGTAATTGTGCTAAGGAGTTAGCAGGGGAGAGCACAGCTTTTGGTCACATTCAAGTTGGAGGGCTTGAGCCAGGGAGGCGATATGAAAGGCTGGTATTTGCATAAGCAGCGTGCATCTCTACAAAAAAGAAAGATATCAGGGGCTTGCAAAATTCAATCAAGGCTGGGAGGGAAGGGGGGAAAAAAAAAAAAAAAGCAGGGGGGGGGAAGGAAGGGAAGGCAAAAAAAAAAAAAATTGACAGTGAAAAAGGTTTCTCTAAATAACACCCTGGCGAGATTAAATTGTCCAGAAAGTTTCTCCGTGTGAGCTGGTGAAGCGGAGGCTGGGCTGAGGGCAGGGGAGGAGCGGGGTCCCTCCTTCCCAGCCTCAATAGGGGATAGGAATCTGATTAGGCAGAGCATCCTGCATCCATTTGCCATTATTTGAGGGGGTTTTTTGCTCTTCCCACTACCCAGAATAGCCATGGCAGGGCAGTTTGTCAGCGTATAAACCACAGTGCTGGCTTTGTAAGGGCACAGGGAGGCACAGGAGCGAGCACTGGGGCAGAGGCTGAGCTGTAATTGCAATTATTTTTGCATTGTTTTTTTAAAAAAGAGAGGGATAATGAATCCAAGTGCTACTTTTTGGGATGGTTTCCCTGCGCAGGGCACTGGGGAGGGGAGGCAGCACTGGGCTGGAATCAGGTCCTGGTGCAGCCCTGGTTTTGAAGGCACTGGCAATGTTAGGCTGAACTCTACCTGCAGGAGGTTTGAGCTTTCCTGAAGCTTATGTCAAATCATCTGGGTCGCTCCAGCCCCTCCTGCCCCCAGTTACAATGTGCTGGAAGGTGCAAACCCACGCAGCAGGGAGGGCATCATTTCCAGGGCTGATGTCTCGTACCAACGAGCATCCTCTCTGTCTGCACCATAGAGGAGTTTCTCTGCAGGTCACAGCAAGCTCAGCCTGCCCAGGTGGAGGGCAGGGGCTGTCACCACCCAGGGCTGGGGTCTTTACCCTGCAAAGGTTCTCCCAGCGAGCACAAGGGTTCAGCCTCCTCCTCCTCTCCTGGGCTTAGGAAAGCACCCACCACCGTTCAGATCTCATCTGCCCTGACCTCCACATCCTCACCAGCTTTGGGGAGGCATTGTGGGGGGACTCCTAATGTCATGTACAATAAAGTGGTGCTGAGCCTTGGCTTCTTGCAGCCTGGGTCTTCCCCACACGCACACCAGCATGGGGTCTCTCCTCTCAGCACCCTAATTCTCCAGAATTAGGTAGTAAATTGTGGTCCTTCTCCAAACCCATGCATGTGAGGTGGGTTTTGCTTCCACCTCTCTTAAGTTTTAGGCTTGCTTCAAAGTTGCGAAAGGGAAGGGATTTTCCTTGGATTTCCACCAAGTGCTTTATGAATCTTGCAATAAAGGGGTTACAGAAGATCTATTTTTAAGAGTGAGAAAAAATACCCATGAAAATTGCTGCCTGGACCCCAGAGTGCGGAGTATTTGCACAGTTCAAAGAGTGACGGTGGTTCATCCAGTGGCAGCCCGGGAATGTCGCGGTGCGACCTACAGCAGATCACATGCCGGCTACTCCCAGGGCGGCTCATTAGAGAGCCACACAGAAGATTTATCTCTTAAAAACGGGCTTGCAAATATTTTATAAAATTTGCAATATTTTATAAAATTACAATTTGGTGCAATAAAAAGAATAAATTAGCCAGCTGATGGTTCCTTTTGCACTCTGGATCCAAGTGTATTCAAGAATTAGTTGTATTAGTCTTGACTCCTTTAACAGTTTGTAGGCAAAGCAAAGGGAGAATGGCAAAGGGATGGGAGTGGGTTCAGAGTCTGTGCTACAGGCTCCGTGCTCACCGTGGGGGAAGTGCAAAGGAAACAGAGAACAAAATCAGGAAAAAAGGGAGGAGAACCTGCTGCAAGGTGCAAGATGTGCGGGGAAACCCCGGGAGGTGCTGGGATAGCCGAAAAGGGGGCTGTCACTGAGCGTCACGGCTTTGGCTCCAGCTCGGTGGCTCAGTGTCACTTTCTCCAGCCAGGCAAGGGCGCTGAGGGCAGGGAAAGTTAACACAAAGATTAAAACATCAGAGGGCTGTGCCTTTAGTGGCTCTGACATGCAGAGTAATCCCATGCCCCAGAGCCTAGGCAGGAAGGACAGGCAGCCAGCCCTCCCCGGGCTGGCCGTGTGCGGGGCAGGCAGAGGTAGGGGATCGAGGCAGGCGCAGGGGGAGCTCGGTGTCTTGGGGACCACAGGTTTCCCAGTTGGGAAGGGG
>NW_010322958.1:0-1754 GCF_000700745.2 Antrostomus carolinensis | reverse complement strand
AGAGGGTTGGAGTTTTGCTCCATCAGTGAGTCAAGTTGGTCTGTTCTCAGCTGCTGGACTGTTTCCCTGACAGAGATCGTAACTGCTCCATTTTTTTTCCTTTCTTTCCTAGATCCCAGCAAGTGGACAAGGGGCTTTTCAAGCTTGTGAGTTCCTTCTTGCAATTGGCTACCACCTGGTCGGACTTGTCTGACATCTCCAGGTTGCTCCAGGAGGGTCCTGACCTGCTTCTCCGATGGCCCCAGAGAGGAGGCGGCTTTGGCTCATGAACACGGGACGATTCCTGCATCGCTTTGAATCACACCGGTCCAGCCATGGGGAGGGAACCAGGGCAACACAGGGAGCCGGGGGATCATCCCACATCACTCCTGTATGTTGTCTTCAGTGTCCTAAACACCCCTGAGCAGGACCACACTGCTTAGGCAGAGGGATCTGAGCAAGCCACCATCTCACCTGGCAAAATACCAGGTGCGTGAAGGTTGGAGGGACATTTTAGCACCAGGCTTTGCTCATGGAGCAGAGCTCAGCCCTTGTCGCTCTTCATTCCTGGGTGTGCAGAGCTGCAGGAGCGCAGCCATCCCGACAGCCCTGTGCTTGGGGCCCAGAGAACTGTGAGTCTGTCCGGGTTGGGCATCCCTGCTGCTGGTTTATTGCACCCTCTCTGTTCCTGTGTGAGAAACATACTGGCTGTAATTCTCTTCCATTAAAATCCCCCCACCCCATGCCCTGTTGAAAAATAAAACTCTCCCTTTTTGCAAAAGTGAGCCGTGTGGTTTGGTGCACTCTGGGGATGGAGGAGGCAGCGGGCACAAAATAAACCCAGGGAAATCAGCAGGGAAGCTGGAGCAGGCGAGACCCAAGTGGCCGGGCTGCGCCGTGCCCTACATCAGGCACATTTCCCTCAAAGCCCGAGCGAATCCCTCGCCGCTAAACGATCTTTATTTGGTCTGAACCCCGTCTGGGAAGTAACTGCTAAACCCAATGCAAACAGACCCCCGTGAAAGAATATAATGAATATGTCTCTCAAATGATTTGGAGCCCTTCTGCCTGCAGAGCAGGGTTCCCCATTGTGCCCAGCTCCCGGCGTGCTCGGGGCAGGCTGTGCGAGGTGGCCGCTTTCCCAGCTGAAACCCGAAAAAAAGCAAACAATGGGTCAAGGCCGGCATTGTGTGAGCCCAGGCAGGCAGAAGGAGCGCAGCCCGGCATGGCCAAGTTCAAGGCTGGGCAGGGGGCCGGACGCACAGGGATGCTAATGGGGGCTGTGGAGCAGGGGGGCTGGGGGCTCTGCGTGCCGTTATCCTGTAAGGCCACGAGAACCCAAAAACCACCTTACGGAGAGGCAATAGGGCTTGATCACCCAGTGCAGCAAGGGGTACTAGGGGTACTGGTAGTACTGGGAGGGATTTGGGTTACTGGGGGGACTGATGCTTCTTGGGGGGCTAGTATTACTGTGGGGGGATTGGTGTTACTTGCAGGAGGACTGATGTTACTGGGGGCACTGGTGCTGTTGAGGTGTTACAGGGGGAACTGGTGTTGCAAATGGGTATTACTGCGGGAACTGGTGCTATAGGGAGAATGCAAAAGGAGGTGATGGCACAGTGCGGGGTCCATACACAGCCTGCTGGGGGGGGCTCTGGGTGTTTTACACACGGCTTTGCCCAGTGCTCCAGGCCCGGGAGAGGACCCCCACCCACACACCCCATCATCTCCACCTCATCTCCCCGCCGCAGCCCGTCTACCCCCTCCCCGGAAGA
>NW_010322957.1:0-9100 GCF_000700745.2 Antrostomus carolinensis | reverse complement strand
CATTGGCTGTGTCGGACATGGGGGAAGCTTCAAACCTAAACTATTCTATTATTCTATATGATTCTATTCTGGCAGCTTTTCACAGAAGCCACCCCTATGTCCCCCACCCTGCTACCAAAACCTTGCCATGCAAACCCAATACAGTCACCCAAAGGAAGAACTTGTTATATTTGAAGGGTTACAGAGAAAATTACTTTCTGTTTACATTTAGGAATCTGTGACAGTTCCTCTGTGAGCAGTGAAATTCCAATAAATGTGAATGAAAGGTTGAAATTCAAGAGAGACTCCAGTCTTCCAAAACAGCTTATGTGGGCAAATTGTCTGCTAATTTGGAAAATCAATTCACCTGTATCGGCAGGTAAGTAGTTAACTGATCAGCTGACTGAAGTTGTCAAATGGGCCACCTAGCAAACAAAACAAAGTCAGAAATATTTTTTTTAAATACTCTCAAAGACCAGATCTGTTAGCTCACTGATTAAAGGGCCATTGAAGGAACCTCTCAACTGCAGCCTTGGAGACATTCAGCCAGAATTTTGTAGCTGCTAAGAAATGATGTGAAACAAAATTGTCACACATCTTATAGGAGAGAGCAACCATATGAAGGAATGCTTGCAGGTGTTTGTGTGATTGTGTAGAACTTGCTACAGAAAATTTATTTCATTGTGGGAGTGTACAAAACTTATTGTGGGATGTTTGAGAGATGAGCCAAAGGGAGGAATCAAGGTGGATCAGGGAGGAACAAATATGTGAAAATGGAGAGGATAAAAGAGGCCAGTCACATGTAAAGATGCTGCAGATGAGTATGCTTATAGGGCCAAGTGCTGTGCCTGATCAGTGCAATCTGTTCTGTTTTGTTACTAAACTGTGTTCCTAATTATGTGCTGTGTGACCTTGTTCTTCATTCTGTGTGATTTGCTAACAAACCAAACTGTGTTCCTAATTATGTGCTGCGTGACCTTGTTCTCTCTTGCCTTCCTAGGAAGGCGAGGCGACCTGACCCTAACTATCACAGTTCTCCATTCTGTGTGATTTGCTAACAAATCACAGTCTAGACCAGCTGGCAAGTAGGAAGAGGCCAGAGTCTGGAAAGACGTGTGAATGAAGCTGGAACCTGGATAAACAGGGACTGGGGTCTAGGCATGGATTATTATGGTTTGGTCCAGGTTTTCAGAGATCCACAAATGTAGGAGTGACTACATATCAAAGGAGAATATACTTATGTTCACTCACAAGCTTCAACCTGATCAGCTGGAGGGAATGAATGGAACGGGACTGAAGGTATTGCTCATGCATACTCTATGTAAGTGCTATGTGTATATTGTGAGTGTATGTAGCTAGACCTCTGGCATAAATGCTTTGTCTTGCTACTGGTGGGACCTGCAAACAGGAACAGTAAAGGAGAAAAAATCTCTTGAGCCTCTAAGTTCACAGGAGTCAGCTTCCCTTAACGGTGTCCACTTTTATTACTATTTCATAATTTTATTAATATTATTAATATTGAGGTAACAATCCTCTGTACTCTGGTACATTTTAAAAAGATATACTAATATGAGTTTATCTCCTAGTCATTATTTTGGCATAATTATATAATCATAGAATGGTTTGAGTTGCAAGGGACCTTAAAGATCATCCAATTCCAACCCCCCTGCCATCAGCAGGGACTAATGTGAAAATTCCAGGGTCCTTGAATTTCCTTTAGTGACACTTTAAATAGATGTTGTCTCAAGAAAGACTAACATTGCACCATCGGACATACTAGGAACTTTGTCTCAAATAAACATTGCATCAAGCAAATGGAGACAAATTTTAGTAAAAAGATTAGTTTAGTTAATTAAAATGACCAAGGTGACTAAGAGTTGGATTTTTTGTTGTATTTTTTTTCTTTTCTAACTCACATCTAGGAATATCTGTTAAAGTCTTGACATCAAATGATATAAAAAAATATCTCTAGAATTATTTTATTTACTTTAATTTACTAATTAATGCTAGAACATGTTATTTCTGAATTAAGCTTCTCATTTAAATACCACACATTATAAAAGATGAAGAGAAAATCTAACAAAGGTAGGATATCGCTGTACAGATTTTATTCTTATAAGTTTTTCATGCAGTGTTTGCTAATATGCAAAACATACAACAATATTTGATGTGTAAGGATGTGGTTGCTCTTATAGAGAGATGGTAGCAAACATATAAGAGAATGTATAAAAAGAAGCTGCATGTCAGCTGTAACTGATTGTATGAGCACTGATAATGTGCTTCAGTGCAATAGTAGATGAACTTCAGCCATCACTGGTATTGCTTAAAGTATCTTTACCTGACTGTTAAGAATCAGAATAGGCAGGTTTAATTTGCTATGTCTCCACTGACACCTGATACCTACTTAAATGGTGTCACATCTGTAACTGAGAAAGGTAAAAGTTAAGCATGAAAATTTAAGCCACTTCTAGTGGTAATGCCAACATTTATTATTTTTACCTGTGAGATCTACTCTGTTTTCCTGTAATTTAATAGTTGAGTATTGATTCAAACATCTAATTATTTTAAAGGGGTTTTTAACTCATGGCTACATCTTCTACAACTCTGGTTTATTCCTTCCACTTCAGTTTACAAGTGAGCGCAATTTACAGGACATGGGAATAGTTCAGAATTGTTCTACATGTTCATTTATAGTTCCTTTAAATATAAATATAGTGATTGGCTTCAGGATCACTGTCCCTAAAACAAGTGTTTGTCTTTCATCTCCTCTTACTCCTATAGGCCAAACTTTCAGACTCCAAACTCATTCCTGAAAAATTATTACTGAACATTTCATCTTCCCTGTTCAGGTCTCTTCCAGTTCTTGAAGTCATTAGAGCCTCACTTTATTGAGATGCACACAGGTTTATTTTTTCCACATGCTAATTAAGTTAGAATATGACTTTTCCTATTGTTATATAATTTTAAATTATCAGATAATTATGTGTAAATGGTTAATAAAATCAGTTATTTGTGTTCCCATTTTTTTAATATATTTTATCTGCATAGAAGTAATAGCCAGAATTATGACTGACTGAAAGTTACTCGAGAAGAAAAACTATGAGAAAATGTGGCTCCTAACACTTTTGGAACATCCTTTTCCTGGTGTACAGCTCATTTGATTCTGGTTCAAGTCAGTGAGCCTGTGGCATTATGATTTACTCATAGACCACATAACTTATGAAGGATATTTCAATCAAATTTCTAGTAGACTAAGGTTTCCACCACTGCTGATGGTTCTGATTAGTTCTCAGAAGAGAGAAGCCAAGGTTTAAACACCCATAGAAAATGGATGATCTGGTTTTATTTGCAGTCAGTGCTGTGACACATGGGCAATGCAGTGCAGAGGCTTCACACCACAGTCTTCAATCTTATTAGACATTTCTCAGTGAAGGCAGTCACTGACATTAATATCTGAAGCCTTCAGTTCCTCACCTTTCACAATTAATAAAGCTATATATTTTTTTGAGCTAGCAATTGAGTTTGCTGAAGTAGGATTGTTGCTATTTATAATTAAATAGTAAAATGATGTAGCTATGCATTGATTTGCATATAAATAACTCTGAGGATAAATATGATGCAGACAGTGTCCTGAGAACCATCCAGCCAATAATAACACAAGCATATTGAAAGAAAGAGCAAACGTTGGTAGGAGGACAAATGTTAAGATAGAATCAGCACTTGGCAACCAGAAACAGTTCTTCCTGGATGTATAAGAGTTCATTTCTATAGCTATTATGTCTCACTGTTCTGTCTTTTTAAACTGAGATCCTTTCTGTGTTGTCTCATCTTTAAAAGACAATACAATTTCTTGAATAAAGACACAGCTAATAACTTTATTCCCTAACCATTATAGGGTTTAATGGCAGAAGAAAGGAGATGGAAGTCAGCCAATATTCAAAAAGTAATTGGTTAAGATTACACAAGGAAACAGGATAGCATATACAGAAGTGGAGTAGCTTCATTTTCTTTTATCTTTAAATGTTTTAATGTAAATTTAAATGATTTAAAATAATTGTGCCTTCTGATTTAGATAAACCAACTTCTAAAGTTGCTTCATGTAGCAAAATCTATATGAATTAGAACTCTTTTTGATAAGCCATTGCAACATAATGGAAAGCTGCTATTTGATATAACTTTAAAGTATGAAGGTGAAGTGGCTAAAAACAGTTTAGTACTTTCTTTAATTGAATTATTTGAATGTCTTTCACAAAGTTGTTGGGGTTTTTTTGAAAGTCTCCTTGTATTTCATGCCTTGAAATTAAGAAATAATTGAGAAGTCTCTCAAGAAGTACTTCTGTTCTCTTTTTTTCTCATTTACCTCAAGAAATTTTTTTATTATTATTATAGGGTTTTTTTCTTTCCAGCTTAAACATTTAATCTTTATAGAGATAATTATTATTTTCTACCTTTGCAGATACATGAGTTATTACAGACCTCAAAGCAACATTATTATGTTGCTGCCAAGTCCAGCTGGTGTATGAGAGACTAGAAATTTTCTTTATTTTATTATTCAGATCAAACTCTTATGTCACAAAATAGAATTTCCATTTAAAAAGTTAAAAAAATTAAAAATACAAAACCACAAATTTACCTGACACCTCTGTGAAATCTAAGTTAATCTATAAAGTATATTGTCAGAGAAAAAGGAATTTATTTGAATTCATTGACTTCCATATATTTGTTTTTTGAGACATTGTCATTTGGGATATTAGTTTTTAGCTGTTTTTATAATTCCGATATAGGTAGTTTATGCAATTTATTAAACAAGGTTTTTATTATTAGTCTATATGAAAAAAAGGGAGACCAAATGTAGAATGTTTCAGAATCAATAAAAGGATTCAGACACAAAAAGCCATGTGACTGAAAAATCTAACTGTATAAACACGTAATGCAAATTAATAGACATATATTAACAAAGTTGATACAATCATTTGAGCCACCCATTCATTATTGCTAATTGATAAGTCAGTTGTACTTGGCATTTTCCTGCTTGTTCTCTACATTACCAGCAAACAGTATGTTTCAGGTATATCTCAGAAGCCAAAAAAACCCCATTTTTTTCATATAGATAAGTGGTTTTGACATGAATGCAGAAATTTCAGTCTTTGATTTCCTTAACTTCCTCCAGAGATCCACTGATTTCTGAACATTTTACAAGGAGTCATTCACTAGTTACAAATTAATTTAGAGTTCAAAATGCCTTCCCATCAGTCAGCCTCCTCTTCATTTAGACTTTGTAGGATACCTACATGCCTAATCTTTCCATGCATGCTTAATTGCTTTTCTGGGATGCTCCAGAAGGTCATATGCATTAGTAAGTGAATCATTTTATACATAGCTTAGCACACAAATAGTTTCCCTTGTACTTCACTCCAGAATCTTCCAGAACAACCCCTCAGTGTTTGAATAAAATGCCACATTGATTGGTCCCTGCAGTCAACTTTTCAAAATTTATTTTAAAACTTATTTTTCTAGAAATGTGACTTTGAGAGATAGCTGACTGCATTGTGACTGGGTTTATCTTGTAGATTTTTTCCCTCTAAACAATATAAAAGTCAATCTTGCTGTCTTCTGTGTATCAATTCCTGTTACTAACTTACAACCTAGAGATAAAATTACTAACTCTATTTTTTTCAAACAAACACACTGAATTATCTTTGATTATACCCAAACTTTTGTTTGATGGCAATATTTGTTGTAAGTGATCATTAAATTTAAATTGTATTTTAAAAGTATTTTTTATTTATAAAAAATATTGGGATATATTATATCCTAATCAAAACATATACCTACAATTATTTTCATACATGATGATGCTGTGCTACTGTCTTGTTCAAATCGACCCCACCCCAAATACTGTGTGCAGTTTTGGGCATCTCAGTATAAGAAGGACATCAAATTATTAGTGTGTCCAGAGGAGTGTGACCAAGCTGAGGAGTGACCTCATTGTAGCCTACAACTTCTTCAAGGGGAGCTGTGGAGAAAGAGGTGGTCTCTCTCTGGTGACCAGTGGTAGCACATAAGGAAATGGAATGAAGCTACATTTGGCATTGGACAGTAAAATCTACCCTATAGGCATCCCAAATCAAGGAGTGAATATGGGGTAGCAGCCTGCTGCGATCCTGGAGAGATCTAAAGGGCCTCACTTAGAATCAATATTTATAAGATTGCAAGATGGTAGACTTTGGTCAGTATTATTTTTGTGGTCATTTTTCTTTTTAGGTAATCTTGGCAACTTTCAGAGTGGAGTGTGATCCATGCAGGAGCGGTCTCAGGTATGTTTCTCAGGCACTTTTCTCAGGCAACAGGATTTTTAAGTGTAGTTAGGGAGTGCCTAAACGTCCCAACTCGCTGTACTTATACTTAGGACAAGAAGGTACTAGGTTGATTCGACTCGCTACTCCAGCAAACAAGATAGAAAGTGCTAGGCTGTCCAAGCCCACTGAGCTTGATTGAAACAAGAACAATGTAAGCTGGTGTTGACAGAACAATGGGGCCATTCAGATGGACTCTGATCCTATGTGACCACTCCCACACACACGGCCCATTGATCTTGATTATCTCAAACTGTGTGCCAACTATGTACAGACTATGTACACCCCAACTTATTTTGACTGTGTACGGAAGACTATTCTTGACCATTCCTGCATATGCAGGAGTAGTATCTATTTGACTATTTCAGATTATCCTTCCATTGTACAGTTTGGTCCGTGCCATTTGTCTACATCCGGAACTTCCTGAGGAAGTCCATTGGACTGCCTAGTTTCTTTTCAGAGGGAGTTAAAAAACATATTTAAGTATGTAAATAGTACCTATTAATCAGTGTACATGGAGCAGGAACTGTTTGGAGGTATTTTGGGGACTTCAAAATTCTTGACCCAGACATCTCTGGTATCATTTAACTAGTTGCTCTGCTGTGAAGTGAACTAGAAGTTCAGCCAGTTACCTGGTTTCAAATACCAACCTACAGATTCAGCAAGTTACTTTGCTGCAGATCAGTCTATTGTCTTACCTAGGTAAGAGGCTCTGAGGATTTCCCGGGCCTGGTGGCACACCTGACCTGGAACTGAAGACTAAACACGCTAAGAATTCACACAGACAGTGCCCTGCTATGTCAGTATTCCTCATCAAATGCCTAATTTTTTCAGATAAGTCCTTTTAATTCAATTTTTTTCCTGTTTTCTTAGTACCAATCTGATTTTAACATAACCAGTAGTTCTAAAGCAGTTGAAGAAAAATATAATTTGCTCCTTACTATGAAATACAGAATTAATATAACTAAATCTCCACTAAGAACTATGTGGTCTCTCCAACAAGTTACTAGAATGTGTTGTTGGAAAACATGTGTAAAGTGAACAGGGTAACTGGTGAGTAAATATTTCTGTCTTGACTACAAGAAAAATCAGAAAGTAAAAATTAGTTTGGGTTAAACGTAGTGGGATGAATAATCTTAAACACTAACCTCAATACTACAGACTGAAACGTGTTCTGAAAGTTGCCTTCACATTTCAGCTACAGACAGACCTTTGAGTGGGATTCAGGTACTTATTCAGATTCACAAATTCGGGTGAATAGGAGCAGGTAAACACTTGTATAGTAAGGATTCATTATACTCTAAGAAAATATAATTAATACAGCTAATGGAGTCTAGAGAATTTTTCATGTTGCCTAAATTGAACGAATACAGTCGGTCAGCTGAACAGGTCTCTAAACTCCTTTGACTGGTTCTTTCAGTGATGTAGTTTCAAGTTAATTGCTAAGCATTACACAGAGTCAGTAGTAAAACCTATACTGGAAATTGAATCATCTTGACTAAAACTATGCCATAAATAAAACCCAGCCAGGTTCTTTTTCCTTAAAGACAGGTATCGTGCCTCAGTTTATAGCTCTGTCATTTAACTCATCTCCTCAAAAGCAGGGTGACCTTACTGATGCTCTCTATTTGTCCAAGTTAGTGTTGGTGCTAGCTCTTTAACTGTTTCCAAGCCCTGTCTAGAAAAGTGCTAGCTAGTCAGAAGAAACAGATGTTATGGAAAAGCATCCACTTATGCCTGAATAGAGTCCTTGCTCAGTTTGCTAGTGTGAAGCCCTTTAGATTACCATGCTAGCCGTGGGGTTGAATTCTTTGATGCAAATCACCTGTGCAGAGAATTTCAATTTATTATTCTGAGGCCTAAGTTGCAAAGCTTAGCATACTCATATTTAACTGTTAAGACCATCGACAGAAGGCAAACAACAAAATATTTCTAGGGGATCTCTCTCCATTCTGTTACATAGGAATTATCTGCATATTTCATCCTGAATAGTAAGTCACTATAATTGAAATTTGCTATAAATATTTAGAATGAATGATCTTTAGTTAAGTAATAAATTTTAAACAAATATACACTGATTTAAACAAAAGCTGAGGTTTCTTTCCAAAACTCCGATAAAGATAGAAGAAAAAATATTTTATTCAAATGCAAATAATCTTTACATAGCCAGAGGGGGTATTAGAATTTTGTTGTGCTAACAAACAAAATAATTCTTGGGTAAAATTCCATAAAATCTCCATGATTCAGCAACTGCATATAATATTTCTTAAACACCAGAAGAACACACTTGGAATTCCATTAAACTTACTTCGCATTTAAAACCCAGTTTAAAGCACATAGCCGTATAAATGGCTTGTATATGGCACTAGCGTATTGATTTTTGTTAATTAAATTGGAATTTTCCTTGAAAACATGCAGCTCCATATCCATCTTTTGCTCCAGGAAAGCTAAATAGATAACCTAGTGTGGTGGATTGACCTTGACTGGACACCAGGTGTCCACCAGGCCACTCTCGCACTCCCCTTCCTTGACTGGACAGAAGAGAGAAAATATAACAAAAAGCTCATTGGTCGAGATAAGGACAGGGATGTCACTCATCTATTACAGTATTTAGCAAAACCATACTCTACTTGGGGAAATTAATTTATTACCAATCAAATCAAAACACTATAATGAGAAATAAAAACAAAGCTTAAAACACCTTCCTCCTACCCCTCCCCTCTTCCCAGGCTCAACTTCTGTCCTGGTTTTGCTAGGATAGAGTT
>NW_010322956.1:7606-7891 GCF_000700745.2 Antrostomus carolinensis | reverse complement strand
GGTGCTGCCATCCCCTGTGAGATACACACACAAAGGCCGTGGCCGTTCCCCCCTCCCTGGCCCTGGCACAACCTCCATCCCAACTGGCATCTGATGGACACCAGCTGCTCCCCGGCCCAGCCAGGAACAATAAAGATGCTTTTCCCCTCCCCGTTCCCAAAAAGCAGGGGAAAAAAAAAAACCAAAACCAAAACAACAAAAAAACACCAACCCATATAATAAGTCATTAAAAGGGAAGATTCTGCTCCTTATTTGTGGTCTCGCTCCAGCCTCCTCGGCGCTGGC
>NW_010322956.1:7181-7505 GCF_000700745.2 Antrostomus carolinensis | reverse complement strand
TGTCCCAGCGCGGATGAATCCTGATCCCCCCATTCCCCAGCACCCGGGACTGGGCAGGAACCAGCCTCTCCTCACCCAGCAGTGCTGCCTCAGGGTGCCAGGCACCCTGGGGCATCCCTGGTGGGTGGCACTGAGGTGGGGGCTACATGCGACATCCCCAACCCCTAGGCTGGGTGTTGCATTTAGGGGTCTCAGGATCAGGCTCCCACCCTCTTCTGGGCCATGTTGTCCCTGCTTTGCAGTGCCAGGTGGGGTGGGAGCCCCTTGTTTGCTGGGGACAGGGATGGCTGTCCCTGGGACACTGCTCCACCATGCGAAAGGCCA
>NW_010322956.1:5487-7132 GCF_000700745.2 Antrostomus carolinensis | reverse complement strand
CTGAGGCGGCTGCAAATAAAGTCGGTGGCTTCTCCCAGAAACCTCAGCCCCACCATGCTCGGAGTTCTCCCGCTGCTGTTGGGGACAGATCCCAAAGCATTGTCGGGAGGAGAGGGGTCCTGACGAGCTCCCCAGCACTGTGTCCCTACCCTCTCCCCAAGTCCCTCCTGGGGCAGACTGCACCTGCAGGGATTTGGGGGTGCCCACCTCTTCCTACACCCATCCCCTGGCTGAAATGCTGCCCGCCTCGGGGTGCCAGGGAGCAGCTGGGCAGGAGCGGGGTGGGGGTCCCCAGTTTACTCACTGTGTCGATGTCTGGTTGTGTTGGGCATCTGTGGCACCCACTGCAGTGCATGGGTGGGAGTGGGCAGGATGTGTCCCATCCACTTTGCCAGCTGTCTGTTTGTGGGGTTTTTCCAGGGAAAGCAAAGCCAATGAGCCGCTCTGGGGCTGGAAATATCCGTGTTGGTGGGAGCGGGACTGCCGGGTCTGGCGTGGGCTGGGGTGCTCCCTGCTTAGGTCCCCTGGGTGTGAGCACCCAGAGGATGCAGCAGTTGGGGAACCCTACAGCAAGAAGGCCACCCTGGGTTAAGGTGGCACCATCTGATGCTGTGGGGCCTTGCTCCTGCCCGTCCCCTTCCCTGGGCATATGCTGATGGGCAGGGCAGGTTGGTGGGATGAGGGCTCTGCCAGCCTTGGCACTGACAGGACACGCTGTGGTCCTCTCTGCAGCAGGCAGCCGGGTGAGCCAGGAGCTTCGATACACCAAGGAGAAGCTGGGTGAGGAGTCTGTCTACACATCCCAGATGTTGATCCAGACCCCAAAGCGGGATGGGGAGAACATCCTGACGCAGGAGGCCCTGGAGCTCCACCTCGAGGCGGCCCTGGCCGCCAGCAAGGTCCAAGTCTCGCTGTATGGAAAGTGAGTCTGGCTCTGGATAGGTGGGACAGGGACCCTCACCGTGTCCTGCGTGTCCTCCACACCCCTTACCATGTCCCCTGTGGGATGATGCCCATCCTCAGCTCCTTCTTCTGCCTTTCCAGATCGTGGGATTTGAATAAGATCTGCTACAAGTCAGGTGTCCCCATCATTGAGAATGGCATGATCGAGAGGGTGAGTGCTGGGCATGGTGTGGCCCCCAGGGAACCCCCCACGGGGTGTCTGTCCTCCAGGACCCTGGCAGCAGATGGGCTGTGGTGGGGATGGGGCTTGGCAGCTCCGTGTGCTGCAAAGGTACTGCCAACTCCATGCAAGAGGGCACAGGTTTGGGAAACGGGGTGGCCTGATCCACCCTTGCTCACCCCTGGCATCTCCTCCTCCCACAGATGATAGAGAAGCTGTTCCCCTGCGTGATCCTGACACCGCTGGACTGCTTCTGGGAAGGCTCCAAGCTGCAGGGAGGCTCAGCCTACCTCCCGTGAGTGGGGGGCTGCCATGGGGCTGTGCTTGACCTTTCCATGCAGCTTGGCCCTGCTGCCCCAAGGTCCCTCAGTGCTGCTGCTTGTCCTGCTCGGCCCCAGCATGGTCCCACCACCATTGTTCATCCTGATGGGTCAACACCTTAGGGACAGGTCCCTGTCCTTGTCCACCTGGCATTGGTGGCACAGGGAGGGCGGCCCTGGCAGGAGGGGAGGGCGGGCGGTT
>NW_010322956.1:4193-5245 GCF_000700745.2 Antrostomus carolinensis | reverse complement strand
TGGGTGGCAGGTGACTCTCAGCCAGCTCCCCGCACCACGGTGGTGGGGCTGGGGACCCCAGTGGGCGGGGGAAGTCCCCCCCACATTCCTTCTGTTTACGCGTGTGTTTGTCCCGGAGAGCCGGGTGGCTTGTGCATTGTCAGCAAACGCAGCCCCACGCTTTCTCATGCTAATGCTGCTCTGAAAGCTGCCCCTTGCCAAACAGATGAAATAGTGGCCTTATTCAGGCTGCTGCTGGACGGGAGGAGGGGGAAGGGGCCACAGTGTCCCCAGCCAGGATTGGGGGACCAGCTTTACCCCCAAAGACCTCAGGTTCTCCCCATCCCTGGGGTGTCACTGGGAGCAGGAGCGAGCCAGTCTGGTGTGACCGTGCCGAGCGGGATGCTGATGGCATCATCCGTTGTGGTGGGCAGCGTCCTGGTGCTGGGCTACGTGGCAGTCAGGGTGGCACCCACAGCAGCGCTGGCACCCATCTCTCTTTGCAGCTGGGTGAGTGGGTGCTCGGGCGGGCACCCCAACTGAGCGCTGGCCAGGCCATGGGGACTTGTCCCCCTTTTTAGCGCCAAGGGGTGAGTGGGGCGGGAGCAGGGAGAACAAAGAGCAGCAATCTATGGAAAGACAAAAGGATTTGCCCTGGCTCAGTGAAGCAAGCGAAAGCAGATAAAAGGGGCTCTCTTTGGAAGCAGCAGCAGCTCCGGTTGGTATGTGGGAATCTCGAGCGGCCGGCTCCGGCCCAGCCAGCCTTCATGAATTATTAGGCTGTGTTTTTCCCCAGAGCCCACACTTGCTCGGGGCTTTTTCTTCCCCTCTTTGGAGCACTGGGCTGGGTTACTGGCTTTTTTGTGTGTCCTTTCTGTCTTAAAAAAGAAGCTGAGCATGGCTGGAAGCTGGCCCCCGGCACCCTGGGCTGGGATGGAGGGAGCAGAGCATCTGCAGGCAATGGAAAAGCCTCTTTTCCTGGGTAGTCAAGTGCCATAGGGTCCCACTGGACCTCCAAGGACTTCATCCGTGCCTGGCTCCCAGCACCATCCTGAGCCTCCAGAACCTCTGCT
>NW_010322956.1:870-4182 GCF_000700745.2 Antrostomus carolinensis | reverse complement strand
CCTCTTATGAACCCCAAAACCTCCAGCTTGGGGGAAGATGGCAGGAAGGGCTGGAGGGGATGGCAGGAGCCCTTGCCTGCCTGCTCCCCTCTATCAAGATGTTAGCCCGCGGGCAGTAATCGACCTGACTGCTCACACAAAGCGGGGCCAGGCAGTGGGGACAGCTCCCCCTGCTTTGTCCCAGCCTAACAGGATCAGGCACGCTACTTGACTCGGGGCACGGCCGCTGCGCTGCTCAGGGCACGGGGGATGCTGCAAGCGTACCCGGGAGGGGGTAGGGGATGCGCTGGGGACTGATGCTGCTCCTCTGCATCCTCACACCCTGCCTTCGAGGGCACAGCCCCCTACCTGGGTTGGGGTGGCAGTGATGGTGGTACCACACATGGGTTTTGGCATCCCCCATCACCCTGGTGCTTCTCTCTCCTCAGGGGCCGCCCAGACATCCAGTGGAGCAACCTGGACCCTCTGCAGCTGATGGAGGAGCTGGGCCAGTTCACATCCCTGGAAGGCTTCAAAGAGCTGCTGGATAAAGCAGAGGTGGGGCAGGCTTACATGGAGCGACCCTGCCTTAACCCCCGGGACCCCCAGTGCCCCCTCAGTGCCCCCAACAAGCAGAGTCAGCAGGTGGGTCACAGCCCATGGGGACCAGGAGGGCTGCGAGGGCTTGCTGCTCTCCTGCCTGCCCCATGGTCCCACATCCCTGATGCCTCCCCTCTGCCCACAGAGCCCCGACATCCCGGCCGAGCTCTCGGGGGGCTGCCACGGCTTCTCCAGGAAGTTCATGCGCTGGCAGGAGGAGCTGATTTTAGGCGGCACGACCAAAGACTCCCAGGGCAAGCTGCTACGGTGAGAGCCACCACGGTGTGGACGTCCCCAGGCATGGCACAGGGGCCCAGCCACAGCACTCACCCCTGGGATGGTTTGGGGCAGGGTCCCCTCATCCTCATCCAGGGCCCACGGGAACCTGCCCTGGCTGCAAGAGGGGCTGCGGGTTTGTCTGGGAGAGTGTGTCAGGCTGGCGAGTGTATGGGGCTGGCGAGCGGGGCAGTGCTTTGGAGCAAGGTGGAGGGATGGGAGAGGATGCCTGTGTCCTCTCTCATTGATCTTCTAGATAGATCCATATGACTTCTGCTGAGCAAGTCTGTATGATTATTTAGAAGAATGAATTACATTAAAGGCAGTCCCAGCGAGGTGCATGCCTGTCCCCCAGCGCCGAGGCCCTGCAGACCATGTTCCTCCTCATGAGCCCCCGGCAGCTCTTTGAGCACTTCAAGGACGACTACGAGATCCATGACATCAGCTGGAGCGAGGAGAAGGCGGGTGCCATCCTGGAGGCCTGGCAGAGGAAATTTGTGGAGGTGAGCACTGGGGACAGCCCCCACATGGGGCTGGGCAGGGGTGAGCCTGTGCGTGGCATTCCTCTGCACCCAGGTTTTCACATGGCCACGGGGCCTGGGACCCCCCCCCTCGGGGCCCGTGGGGTGTGGGTGCCTAGGACCCTCAGTGGTGATGCTGACACCCTGGGTGGCTCTGGGGGGGATGTATTGGGGAGTGGGAGGGTCCTGACTCCTCTGACGGGGTACGTCTCTGGCAGCTGGCGCAGGACTCCATCCCATCCAATGCCACACAGAGTGTCCACGCTTTCTCCACCACCACACTCAATGACATCATGAAGTCCTTCTCTGACGTCAGCGCCATCCGGGTGGCTGGGGGCTACCTCCTCATGGTGCGTGTGCCCTCTCTCTCTGTCCCCTACCATCCCTCCCTCGCCCCTCCATCCCCACTAACCTGCTGTGCTCTTCCAGCTGGCCTACGCCTGTGTCACCATGCTGCGGTGGGACTGCTCCAGGTCCCAAGGGGCCGTGGGCCTGGCCGGCGTCCTGCTTGTGGCTCTCTCTGTGGCCTCTGGCCTGGGGCTTTGCTCACTGCTAGGCATCTCCTTCAACGCAGCAACCACCCAGGTATGTGCTGGGGGAAGAGCCAGGTACTATGGAGCTGGTGGGACCCTGGGGGCTGCAGAGTCCCCTGCCTGGGCAGTGGCCATATCCCCTCAGTGACACCAAATGCTCTCTGTCAGGTCCTGCCCTTCCTGGCCCTTGGCATCGGTGTGGACGACATGTTCCTCTTAGCTCATGCCTTCACTGAGACCAGCCAGCACATCCCCTTCAAGGTGAGCACTGAGCCCTCCCTGGGGGCTGGTGGGTCCCCTCCCACCTGCCTGCAGCCCCTCTCTGAGCCCCCCCTAGGGCCTGGGGGGTCCCCTCCCCCCTGCCTGCAGCCCCTCTCATCACCCCCTCCCTCTGTCCCCACAGGAGCGGACGGGCGAGTGCCTGAAGCGCACGGGGACCAGTGTGGCTCTCACCTCCATCAGCAACATGATTGCCTTCTTCATGGCAGCCCTGGTGCCCATCCCTGCCTTGCGTGCCTTCTCCCTCCAGGTTCGGCTGGGGTCCCTCTCTGGGGGTGGAGGGGGTGGGAAGGGGTGACTGGACACAGCTCTGACGTGTCCCCCTCCCCACAGGCTGCGGTGGTTGTTGTGTTCAACTTTGCCATGGTGCTATTCGTCTTTCCTGCCATCCTGAGCCTGGACCTGCACCGCCGGGAGAAGCGCCGGCTTGACATCCTCTGCTGCTTCTACAGGTACCAGTTCCAGGCCAGCTGGGATGGGGCTGACCCTGCAGGTTCCCTCAGAAGCATAGGGTGGCCCTGCTCCTCTTCCTCAGCACCTTCTCCTCTTCTCTCTCCCTGCAGCCCTTGCTCCTCGCGTGTCATCCAGATCCAACCCCAGGAGCTCGCTGATGCCAATGACAACCATGCCTGCCACCCCTCCCCTTACGGGCACCCCAGCATGGCCACCAGCACCCAGATCACCACCACTGTGCAAGCCTTCACCCGGTGTGATCCCTCAGGCCACCATGTTGTCACTGTCCTGCCGCCCACCTCCCAGGTGTGCACCTCACCCACCGTCCTCCTGCCCCCCACCGACCCCCTGGGCTCGCAGGTCTTCGCCCCATCCAGCTCCACCCGGGACCTGCTGGCCCAGCTGGACGAGGCCAAGGGTGGGCGGGAGTGCGTCCCCCTGCCCTTCTGCCGCTGGAGCCTCGCCGACTTTGCCCGGGAGAAGTACGCTCCGCTCCTCCTGCGCACCCGGACCAAGGTGAGGTGGGGACAGCCCCAGTGGTGTGACCCGAGGTGGGTGAGTGGCATGGGACCCTGCCTGACCCCCTGCTGTCCCCACAGGCAGTGGTGGCAGTGCTGTTCCTGGCACTGCTGGGGCTAAGCCTCTACGGCACCACCATGGTGCACGACGGG
>NW_010322956.1:347-840 GCF_000700745.2 Antrostomus carolinensis | reverse complement strand
GCCGCGGGACACCAAGGCGCCCGCCTTCATCTCGGCCCAGTTGAATTACTTCTCCTTCTACAACATGTTCATCGTCACCAAGGGCGGCTTCCACTACCCAGGCGCCCAAGCTGCCCTGCTCAACCTGCACCAAGCCTTCAGCACCGTCAAGTACGTGGTGCGGGAGGGCAACCGTGACCTGCCCAAGATGTGGCTCCACTACTTTCAGGACTGGTTGCGAGGTGAGGGACATTCCTATTCTCCATGCCCTCCCAAACCTGCACCTTCTCCCCTGGCCGGAGAATGGAGAGGGTGGTCCCATGGTGCCCCAAAGGTGCCCAACAATGCCAAGCTGAGCCCCGGGGTTTCTGCATGCCCATCTTGCTGGCATAGTGCTTCCAGGGGTACATGGGATGCCACGCGGGATGGTGTGCCCCAAAGGTTGCTCACCCCTCACGCTCTGTCCCCAGGGCTCCAGGCCACCTTTGACAGGGACTGGCAAGCTGGGCGCATC
>NW_010322956.1:0-212 GCF_000700745.2 Antrostomus carolinensis | reverse complement strand
CCAGACCGGCAACAAGAAGGAGCCCTTCAACTTCAATCAGGTATGCGGGGATGGGGCTGGGACGACCAGGCTGGGGGCAACGCTGTGCCCGCTGCCCTGCTCATGTCCATTCTGCTCTCTCCCCGTAGCTGACAACGCGGCGGCTGGTGGATGAGAATGGCATCATCCCCCCTGACACCTTCTACATCTGCCTGACGGTGTGGGCCAGCAAC
>NW_010322955.1:0-8134 GCF_000700745.2 Antrostomus carolinensis | reverse complement strand
CCAGCACGAGATCCCTCCTGCAGGATCAAAGAGGTCAGGAACAAAGTGTTACAATGCCGGCTTCCCATGAAGTCACAGACCTCTTTGGGCGTAGCTTCTGGCTCCGGCATGGGGACCTCCATGGGTTGGAGATGAGTCTCCAGTCTGGTGCACCTCTTCCCCTGGCATGAATGCTTCTGGGGTCTTCTTGCTCTGTCACAAGCTCTCAGTGTAATCACAGCTGCCTTTGGGCACAGCCTCCTGCTCCAGCATGGAGTCCTCCATGGCCTAGCCATGGGTATCTGCTGTTGAACCTCCATGGGCTGCAGGGGATTCCATTTACCTCCCCCTACTCTTCTCCTTGCTGACCTGGGTGTCTGAAGTTCTCTGTTTCACCATTCTCCTCTCTCAGGATGTCAAATGGTCTTTTTTTCATGTCAGTGGTCTCCTGATGGCTCTCTCCTTCCTTGCCAAACTGGTTCTTCCCCTTGTAAATATGGATTTGAGAGGCATTTCCCTATTGCTGATTGGCTTAGCTTGGGCTGGAGTTGGGTCTGCTTTGGAGCCAAGGAGCTTCTCAAAGCTTCTCCTAGGGGCCTTTACTACAGCCCCTTCCCCCACTACCAAAAATGGCCCCTCCACACAAACCAAACACACACTTATTAAGCACTAAGCATTATGCACTTCCCCTAGCATTGGGAAGGAATGACACATTTAAAAGTTAGCTTTTATATATATATAGAAAGTATATAAAAATTATATCTATATAAAGTATATAAAAATTATACTCTCTCTGTTCTTGGTTTTCTTGTTGTGTTTTGTCCTATATCGAGAAAGCATGAGATTATTAAAGATCATTTTACCTTTTTATGAAACAGGCAAAGGAAGACTACAACAAAATCTGGGGTGTTATAAACATCAGTGCAGTAAATCAGAACGGTCGGTCCATGACGCCGATCACAAGACCGTCTCAAATAGAGCAAGAGAAGTTACTACGCAGCATTTATGAAACTCATGTTGATCCTTCAGTTGTGCAGTACATTGAAGCACATGGTACAGGAACTGCCACTGGAGATCCTACTGAAGCTGAAAGCCTAGGCAGTGTCATTTGTAAAAACAGGTCTTCACAAGTTTCCATTCTGAAAATTGGTTCAGTGAAAGGAAATATTGGCCACACCGAATCAGCTGCTGGAGCAGCAGGCTTAATCAAAGTGCTTCTGATGATGCATCATGGCAAGATTGTTCCATCCTTGCATTACTCAAAGGAGACGAGCAGCATCGATACAGAGAAATTAAACCTTGCAATTCCCACAGCTGTCGAGCCCTGGGAAGAATCCAGTGAGTACGGAAGAGTAGCTGGCATCAACTGCTTTGGATTTGGAGGAACCAATGCTCACGTTGTAGTCAGGCAGGTTAAGCAGCTAGAGCCTCTTCCTGCCTTTAAGAGACCCCTTGAATTAGTTCTGCTGTCAGCAGCATCAAGTAAGTCCCTTCAGATGACAATGGCCGATGCAGCTGACCAGCTGAGCACAGGAAACTCCGTGACTCTCCCAAGCCTGGCCTATACGTCTGCCTGCAGAAGAAGCCATGCCAACCACAGGTACCGAAAAGCATTTGTCACCAATTCTCTCCAACACTTGCAGCAGGGACTTATGTCGGCAGCGAGCACGGCACTTGCCATGTCAAAGGTGAAACCCCAGCTGGTGTTTGTGTTCTGTGGCAATGGTGTAACGCTGAAGGAGGTCAGCGAGGCACTGCTGAGCTCAGAGCCAGTGTTCAGAGATAAGTGTATGGAAATAGAAGGACTTTTTCAGAAACACGCTGCCATCAGCCTTCTGCCAGCAAGAGGTCACAGCCCAAAGGATTTGTTGAATCCAGAGCTTTCACAGCCCTTGCTTTTTACCCTGCAGGTTGCCTTGGCTTCCCTTCTGAAATACTGGGGCATTAAGCCCGTTGCTGCTGTTGGCCACTCAGTGGGGGAAGTTGCTGCTGCGCACTTTGCTGGGTACCTTTCCCTGGCAGACGCGGTCAAAGTGATTTATCACCGGAGCCGGCTGCAGGCAAAGACTGCCAGTGGCAGAATGTTGGTGGTTGGAAACGTCCCTGTTCAAGAGATTGCTGAACGTCTGCATCGCTACTCAGGAGAGGTGTGCATTGCTGCTTTCAACAGCCCAGTTTCCTGCACCTTGTCTGGGAATTCAGACTCCGTGGATGCTGTCCAGAGAGATTTAGCTCAAGCTTTCAGCCAGAGAAACATCTTTCTTCATGTTTTAAATGTCTCAGCTGCGTACCACAGCCCCAGCATGGATACGATCCTCGGGGAGTTGGAAGAGAACATACAGCCTTTAGGAAAACAGAGCGGGGAAATTGAAGTGATTTCAACGCTGACTGGGGTGGCTGCTTCTGAGAATGACTTTGCTCAGGGCAAATTCTGGGCCCGGCATACTCGGGAGCCTGTTGCTTTCACTCAAGCCATCAAAACTGCATCTAGAGAGAGGGAAAATGTGGTGTTTGTGGAAATAAGTCCTCACCGAGCATTGCAGCGAAGCATAAAGGAAACTCTAGGAAAAGGCACAAAGGTGTTGTCTTCTTTGCAAACTGATGCCGAGTATCAGACACTCTTGACCCTGGTAGGAAATCTGTTTGAACTGGGGTATAATCCCAACTGGCAGCACTTTTATAACGGGTATCAAAGTGTTCCAGCGGCCATTCCACGGTATCAGTTTGATCGCAAAAAGCTCATGGCCTGTCTGGATATCCATCAACAAGCAAACCAAAGAGGCGTCAGCTCCAGTCATCCTTTGATTTATGGCATAAACAGTGACAAAGAGGAGTTTGGCTGCCTGCTGTCTCAGGACACGACATCATACTTATATGAGCACAAGAACAACGGTGTGGCTTTAGTGCCTGGTGCTTTTTATGCAGAGCTTGGTCTGGCCTCTGTGATGAGCAGCTCAAGACCTAAAGTGCCGCTGAGTACTTGCCAGATGAGCATCAGTTTTTCTGCACCGTGTGTTCTCACACAGAGTTCCCAAGTCTTGAGTATCAAGCTGAGTCCACAAAAAGCAGTGACAGCCTTTGAGATACTCTCTTCCTCCAACGCAGTTTACGCTGCAGGCCAGGTTACAAAGGGGCCTGAAGCTGTGGTAGAAGAAAGCTCCATCTCCTTCCAAGACATCTATCAAAGATGCAGGCAAGTGGTTAGCAGAGAGGAGGTTTATGAAGCACTGTCTCAGGTTGGCTTTCAGTACGGTTCCGTATTCAGGCAGCTCGGTGATGTGCATTATTGCCAGGAACTAAAGGAAGCTATAACTAGCATAAAGGTGAACAAGGAGACTGTCAGAGAGATGTACAACTACTGCATCCATCCAGTGCTGCTTGACTGTTTTCTGCAGATGACCGCTGTCATGACCTCAAGGACGCTGCAGTCCAGAGCAGGCTTTCCTTCAGGGATAGGCAGCCTGGTGGTGCTCCGACCGCTGGAGGAAGAAATGATGATATATATGAGAACAAGCAAATCCATTGGGAACTGCCTAGAGGTCTGTGGATGCTTTATGGACAAACGTGGCTCTGTTTTGGCTGAACTCAAGCGCGTTGCCATCACTTTCATGAAGGAAGCATCTTCCAGGGAGAATGAGTTCCTGTTTGAAAACAAGTGGAAAGAAGTCTCTCTTTCCCAGACGATGGGGCGTGTGGGGGCTATGCCCCGAGTGCTAGTGTTTGCTGACAAATTTGGGATAGCTGAGCAGCTCAAAAAATATTTGCATCCTGAGTCGAGATATGTTATGTTTGAAGATTGGGAAGCCCTCTTGGGAGGCCACGCGCAGAATAAAATGAGAGCAGAGGTTGAGGATTATGATGAAATTCTGTTCCTGTGGGGAATTCAAAAGTTAAACGAAGATTTCCCAAGCAAAGTGGTAGACCAGTTGGCAAAGTGTTGTGAAGCCTATCGGCAAGTCATTGTGGCATTAAGAGAGAAAACGTCCCGCTGTTCTGTCAAAGTTATCACCTACAGAACAACAGAAAGAGATGTAGACCACGTTAACTGTGGGTTTGCGTTGTATGGCATGACCAGAACTTGTGTCGTTGAAGTTCCAGAAATCACATTTCAGATGATTGACCTCAGCTCTTCCAGCTCCCTGGACATCTCAGTGCTAGCAGATGTTCTTGTCAAATACAAAGGTGTGGACTATCCAGAAGTTTGCATCAACCAAGGGAGAACTTACGTGGCTGAAATCAGACGCACGCCTTTTGCAGATGCAGATTACAGTCAACCCGTAAGATGTCTCCAGAAGTCAGAAACATTCACTTTGTACACCTCTGATCCGTACACAGCAAAAGACTTGTCTGCTGAGTTATCCGCCAGCACTGCTACTCAGCTTGACAATCAGAGCATTGAAATTCAAGTGGATAAAATATGTCTCCACTCAGAGGATTATTTTCCCATTAGTGTTTCTAGTCGTAACTTTGGTAATACTTTGTATTGGAATTCACAAGCAGTAGGCAAACATGGACTTTTAGCTCTTGATTTTGGTGGCACAGTAACAGCAACAGGCATTGATGTGAAGAAAGTTAAAGTGGGAGATCACGTGGTTTCATGTTATCCAGCCGCTGCTTCATCCAGAGTTCGGGTTCCAGGAACAGTTTGTTTCAATGTAAAGAAATTCCCCTGCTTTCAGAATGTCCCTTGTGTCTCGTACTTTATCATTGCATGGGAAATCTTAAATCAGAGGCTACCCAAGGGGAAACATGGCAGAACACTGGGTATTATTTCTAGGGAGCCATCATCAGTTTTGTGTCATGTTCTTTCTGCGGCAGCAGAAGAGATGGGTTGGAGAACAGTACTTGCGAGGCCCACTCCTGATAAGTTCCAGTATATAAACTTATGCAATGCCCTTGTTGTTCTTCCTCCAGTAAACAGACTGTCTCAGGAGGATCTGGCCCACATGTACTTTCTTAAAGATGTGGTGATAGTGTGTGGCAATGGACAGTCTGAATGGATCCAGAATGTCGGTGGAATTGATCACGAAAATATCAGCTTTCATATCCTTCCACTTACCGGCATTTTCCAGAAAGCATCTCTAAAGAAACTGCAAAAGACTGTGCATGCCTGGATCAGTTCCATGGATATGAGAAGGTTCAGACATCTATCGGGTTCTGTTTTTCAGCAGACTGAGAACTTTGAAAGAATGAACTCTGTGATGTCCTATTTTATGTGCAAATCTGTCCCACTTGCTGTACTGAGAAGGCAGAAGGACATCCCCATGCTTTCAGATATCCCGTTGTATGAATCCCAGAAGAAGCTGTTTAAGCAGAATGCCATTTACATAGTAGTCGGGGGGCTCACTGGACTTGGCTTTGAAACGGTGAAGTTCATAGCTGAGAATGGAGGAGGGTGCATTGCAATACTCTCCAGGAAAATTCCGAGCAGTGAGAAGCAAGAAGAGATAAAGGCTTTGCAGCAGCAGTATGAGGGGAGTAAAGTGGTGTTTGTGCAGTGTGACGTTACTTTGACCGGTGATGTTGAGAAAGCTTTCCAGTCCATTGTGAGCATCTTTGCAGGGAGTCCCATCAAAGGTGTATTTCAAAGTGCTGTTGTTTTGCACGATGGCCATCTTGAAGTTCTGAACTTGTCTGACTTTCAGAAAGTGCTGAGCCCCAAAGTAGCAGGGACCCTCAATCTTCATTGGGCTACCAGAGGCCAGGAGCTTGACTACTTTGTGTGCTACTCCTCTGTTACTTCCTTTCTGGGAAATTCTACTCAGGCAAACTATGCAGCTGCCAACTCTTTCTTGGATGTCTTCTGCCACTACAGGAGGAACTGTGGGCTTTCAGGCCAATCCATTAACTGGGGTGCTTTGAACCTTGGCATACTGCTTAATCAAAACCACATTCAGAACCTTCTGGGATCCAAGGGCATAGACATTCTGCAAGTGCATGAAATTCGTGAGTATCTCAGGAAGAGCTTACTTATTAATAACCCGCAGCAAGCTGTCATCAAATTAAACTTTCAAGCTTTATTGCATCATGTTTTTTCTCGGATCATTTCACTGAAAAGTCGCTTCCTATCACTTATGTCAGAAGAATTCGGGAACAAGCTGGAAGCCTCTGCGGAAACTCAAGTGCAGGATACTGCCTTAATCAAATCTGAAGACTATATCACCTCACTGGTGAGCGAGCTCACTGGACGGAGCCCAGATGAACTAGCCATGAATACACCACTTTCGTCATTGGGCATAGACTCTATGTTAGCTATGACAATTCAGAACCGGGTCTTTCAAGAGAGAAAGGTGGATATACCTCTTGTGAAACTGCTTGATCCGCACACAACTCTCTCGAGTTTAGTAGTAGTTTTAGAAGAAAAAAGCGATGCAAATGGAGTAGTTGAGAAAAATGCTGCGGTTGAAAGCGCAGAAAACGGGAGCTGGCTATAGGAGTCTTCTCGCTCAGGAATTGAGTAACTTTGAAGATACCTGGACCCTTTGTAGTATCTTGGGATATGTCATTGCAGACATGGTAGAACATCTGGTGATGGCAAATGTACTCTTCTGCGTTGACCCAGAAAAACCCACGGCAGATTCTTCTGCCATTGCACTAGCTGCATTAATTTCAGTCAGTTGTTTGACTTGTTACCTTTCCATTTTTGTCACTGTTATATTCTTGATGTATTATTCTTTTTTCATATTACTAAATGTGTATAAATATGGGCATCTTTTTAAAAGACTTTTAAATGTTGTGAATTTCAAAGCCCAAATAAACAAGAAGAGTAAAAAAGTTTAAAAAGCAAATCCTAAAGTGCCTCTTTGTCTTATTTTAATTTCTCTCGCTTGTCCACTCCCCAAGCTTAAATTTTCCTCATCCTAACACCTGCCCTTATTTTACTCCAGTGAGAAAACAGACTTTTTCCCCAAAGACACTGAAGGAAACTTTGTTTATAGTATCTTCATAGGGGAATATGGTCTTTGTGTTGTTTCTCCCTTTTATACCTAATTATCATTCACCCCAAGATGTCTGTTGCAGCTGTGGTGGTATTCTCCAGTGCATGGACTTTGAGGTCCTCCCGAACCCGTCTCTTCTCCAGGCTGAACAAGCCCAGTTCCCTCAGCCTCTCTGCACAGCTGCTCCAGCCCCCAAGCATCTTGATGGCCTTCTGCTGAATTTAAGCTTATCTATATGTTTCTTACACTGGCAGGCCCAGAATTGGACCAGGGTTACCCATGTGGTCCAATGAGTAAAATGTGGTGGACCAGTGTGATGCAATGAATAAAGGTGAAGAATCACTTCCCTCGATCTACGCTGTGGGGCTTAGTCTGTCTCACGTGCAGAACTGGTGCAAGGCCCTGCATTTGCCATGGATGAAGTTCATGAAAGTTCTGTTAAGCTATTTGTCCCTCCGAATAGTGGTCCTCCCCTTCACTGTGCCAAGTGCTCTCAGCTAACTTCATGTCCTTCATGAACTGGCTGAGGGTGGACTCTGTCCTCTCGGCTAGGCTGTTAATAAAGAGTCTGTGGGATGCTGCTGGTAACTCGCTGCCAGATGGACTTTGCACTGCTGCTGCCACCCTTTGGGTCTGGCAGTCCAGGGAACACTCCAGCCAGCTTGTAGTCCTCTTTTTCAATTTATCTTGCTTCAATTTGGCTACAAGGATGTACTGGGAGATTGTGCTGAAAGCCTTGCTGAAATCAAGGTGGATAACCTTGTCTCTCTCCCCTCATCCACAGAACCAATCTTTCCATTCTTCAAGGTAATCAGGCTGGTGTGTTGGGTTTGTGTGTGTGTCAGTGGGGAGCTGGTTTTTTGGTAGTGGGGGAAGGGTCACCTTGTGAGAGTGAAAAGCTCCCCTGGCTCCAAGGCAGAGACCCCCCAGCCCAGGCTGGGCCAACGAGCACTAGAGAAACATCCCTGCAAATCCATGTTTGTGAGGGGAAGGACTGTCCTGAAAAGAAGTAGGTGGGGGAGAACCTGGAGGAGAGGCTCTTGACCTAACACAAGAAGACCATTGGCCAAAACAAAGGACAGACAGACAAAGAGAGCTTTGTTGTCAGAGAAGGAGGAGGAGGGGAAAAAAGGACAGAGAACCTTGAGACACACAGTTCAAGCACATGGAGTAGGAGAAGACAAAGTAAGTCCCCTGCAGCCCATGGAAATTCAATG
>NW_010322954.1:0-1300 GCF_000700745.2 Antrostomus carolinensis | reverse complement strand
GGGAGGACGGGGCAGCTCAGGGGTCCGGCCGTGCGGGGAGGAGGAGGAGGAAGGCGGCAGAGCAGGTGAAGGCCGATCCTCCTCTTCCTTGCCCCTTTCTCCAGCCAAAATATCTACATTTCTAATTTTTGATTTGTTTGGTTTTCGGGATTGAAAACCTCGGTCACAACCCGATCCGAGAAGGACACCAGAAATACTACTATAAAGCCAGCAACAAGGATCCAATTTCTTTAAAAAAACCCACAAAAATACACATACCAAAAAAAAAGAAAAGAAAAGAAAAGAAAAGAGAAAAAAAAAACCCACAAAAAATCCCCTCTCAAAAAAACCCCCCAAAACCCAAACCCGCCGCGGCACAAGGGCATCCGCGGGGAAGTGGAGACGGTTTTGTGCGTGGTGGTGGGTAGGGGTCTCGGTGGAAAAAGGGAGACTCGAAATAAGAAAATATAGAGAGAAGGGGATACAAGAAAAGAGAGAGAAAGAAAAGGGAAATAAAGAGAAAAAATACACGAGGGAAGAGAGAAAATGTGTGAGGGAAAAAAAAGAAACCGAGAAGAAAAAAGGAAAAGAGAGAAAGGAGAGAAAAAAGGAGAGAAAGGGAGGAAAAATAAATTAACGGAAACGAAAAAAAAAAGGAAGGTAGGAAAGAAGGAGAGACTAAAGGAAAACGAAAGAAAAACGAAGAATAAAATAAGAGAAGGAAAAAGAAGGAAAGAAAAAGGGAATAAAGGAACGAAAGAAAAAATAAATAAAAAGAAACGCGACAAGAAAAAAAAAGAAGGGAAAAGGAAAAATAAACGGATGAAAGAAATTAAATAAAAGAACAGCGAGAATGGAAAAGAAAGGAAAGGAAAAGAAAACGTGAAAGCGAAGCGGCAGAGAGAGCGAGTGGGAACCAGGAGAGGAAAGAACGGAAACAAAGAGAGAGGAAAAGAGAGAGGAGAGGAAGAAAAGGGCAATAAATTAAACCGGCCAGAACGGGCCAGAAAGGCCAAGAGGAAGGACAGGACGAGGAGGAAGAAGAGGGACCGGCCCGGCCCCGCGGCTCTGCCCCAGTTTGCGGGGACTCCGTGGGCTTCTCGGGGAATTTTGGGGGTGCGGAGCGGGGCACCGCTGCTGGGGGGTTTTTCGGGGAAGGAGGGTTTGGTCTCGAGGGGGGTCCGGGAGCAGCTGCTGCCCCCTCCCCACTGCCACCCACTGCCACCCCCTCCCCACTGCCACCTCCCATCCTTCCCGCACCGGCCCGGACCGAGGAGAAAATCGGGGCGACTTAAACACCTTCCTGCGAGTGGGTACACGC
>NW_010322953.1:83813-86167 GCF_000700745.2 Antrostomus carolinensis | reverse complement strand
CGTCGGGCTGGGCGGGCCGGGGTTTGTGTCCGTATCGCCCCGGGGTGTGAAGGACGGGAGGAGCCGCAGCGGTTCGTTAATAAACCGTTAACGGAGACGTTCTGGTGCTGTGCAGTTTCCACTTAACAATCTCATAAAGCTCATTTAAAAAATCTCATTAAAACCAATCTCCTAAGGCAGGAATTGATCTCATTGCTGCGTGAGCAACACAACGCTCAGGGGCAGTGAGAAGCCAAGAGGGTTTTGCTGAATTTGCGAGCGGCGTTGTCTGGCAGAAGGAGCTCCCGGCTGGTGTTTCTGCTGTTGCTGTGCTCTGTCTGTCTGGGTTTGAAGGGGATGGATCTGGAGTCACTGGAAGTGCTGCTGGAACTGTATGTTTGGAATCTCGACTTCAGCTCCCCGGGTGTGAACACGCTGAAATTCTGTGTTACTCGAGCACGGAGAGCTTGCATTGATACGCCAAGTCCAAAGAGCTTTTAATTATTAACTCTGGAATGGGTGTTCTTTTTCTTCTGAAGCAATTAAGTGTCTATGATAAGAGTACAGCTCTCACCTTTTGTATGTAAATATGTAATTAACCTTAATACAAATAGCCCTTGTGACAGGGGAGTAACTCTGGGCAAAGGTACTTCCCTGATCAAGGCCTAAGCTTTCAGGGTTGGGGTTGGTTTTTTGTTTGGGTTTTTTGATTTTTTTGTAGTGCCCCCAGCAGTTTCAGGCAGTTCAACAAGGCATTGCCTTTAGTATTTTTAAATGTCAGCTGGGTATATTCTTGAAGGTTGCAATCCTGCAGATACTTGACCTGGCTTAATTCAGGCTGTGGGTCTCTAAGCTAAACCATCTCACAGCCCATCTGCCTGCCACGGTTCCCTGTACTGCTGGGACCTCCTGCCTTGTGCTCCCCGGGGTGCCCAGGTCTGGTCTCCGCTCCTTTCTGCTGCCTGTGGCCGCTGCCACCAGCGACGTGGTCAGCCCTGTCTGCTTGCTGCAGTCCTTGTCTTTCAGCCCTCCGCTGTAGGGACTGCGCTTTCAGATCAGGCTCCTGTCACAGGCTTTGTTTAAAAAAAAGATGAAACAAAAAAACCCACCACCCAAACCCACTCTTTTAGGGATCAGTGCCACGCTGAGTGCACGGGTAGTACAAGCCCTGATCATACCTTCTTCTCTTTTAAATTTCTAGTACCTCAGAAGTGGGGCACAAAGAATACACCTCTTTACTCTGTGAGGATCCTTATTTAAACAGCACCAGAATGATTTGCTGGGGAACCGGAAAACAATTTACTATCTCATTTCTCAGCATTAATACAGGGAGCTGAGTTAATCCCAGGACACCTGGAGGCAAGGTCTACATCTCAGTTTCAGGTTGCGTGTCAGCAGCTTCTGGTTGCAGTTGGGTGATGACAGTAACCTTTGGTATGGTTGTGTTGTGTAGCAGGTCATAGCTGCCCTTGGAGGAGAGCGCAAGGATGTCTTCAGCTGTGGTGCCTGGTGTGTACTCCCTCGTGTACCTGCGATGGGACTAGCAAGCCTGCGTGTTCTGTACTCCAAGCCAGAACCAACTCTACCTGTGTTGTGTGTGTGCCAGAGCTGTGTTAATGCTTTTGTCTCTCTTGGACAATACAGCCAGCACCATTAACTAAAGACTTATTTTTTTTGCTGTCATTAGTGAAAGGAGAGACGCGTAGCGCTCTCGGCAAGTGGGTGCTGGTCTGAGTGTATGACCTGTAAGAGCAGTTGGCTCAGGAAGCAATGGGAATGATGCAGAACCATCAGCATTGCGTACGGCTGGTGTGGTGGCGCCTCTCATAGCTCGAGGTTTGAAGAAAAGAAGTGACAGTGCAGTGGTGGTGTGGGCTGAGAGCTGCACCAGAGCCTTGCTGGTCCTGTTTCTGTAAGGGAAACTGCCACCCTGCTGGCACATCAACTCTTTGATGGCACTGGAGCTGAATCAGGTGTGGTGGCAAAACCTCATGTTATTCACCTTTGATACCAGAATAGAGCTCACTTGGCTGTTACCTTTTAAGAGCAACACTCTGTCTGAGTTTTAGATGCCTTAGTTATGCCTGTAGCCAAAAACTGTGTTTTGTCAAGAGGCTGTAGTCTCTCTTGCTATAAATCTTGTCAGGTAAGGGATCTACTTTAAAGAGAAGCTGGAAAAAGGTTTTTGTTTTACCCTCTCCCTTTCCCCACACCAGAAACAACCTGAGATCATGAGGCTTTCCCTGTTGACACCAAGGGGATGCCTGATGCATCAGTGTCCGTCAGCTTCAGGGAGGCTCTAGGTTTTTACCTGGTTTGCGTATTGCATGTCGTGGTCTCTAGGAATAGCTACAGAGCAAGGCAGAGGCTTTTGT
>NW_010322953.1:48177-83788 GCF_000700745.2 Antrostomus carolinensis | reverse complement strand
AATGTAGAGAACCCTTTGCTTTCTTAGTTCTTAGGGCAAAGGTTTTCCTGCTGCTTGATCTGTTTTTTTCCAGGAGGGAGGGGAGAGCAGGGGATTGGAGAAAACAACTCTCCTCCTCTTCTTGCATGGTTTACTTCATTAAATCATCAGCTGTAGAGCTGATAGTGTTACTTGCTAAAGTCTTGCTCTATGCTGGTGTGCTGGGGCAGCAGGGCACAGGGATGAAGATGGTTCCTGAGCATGTTGGGAATCCTGCTCTTGTCCTCCTGTGGAAATAGTACAGCTGTGTGGGGCACACAGTGAAGTGCCTGTATAGCCTGGTGCTGCTGTTGCTCCCACCAACAGAGAGCACTGGTGGTGAATTACAGCGTTAACTCCTGCTGATTGGGACACTTTGCTGTGCCGGGTGCACACTCTGCCTCAAGATTTGTGTGGGAGCTGGTGGCACTGGGCTTGGAGCACCAGTGGAAGACTGGCGTGAGCTGGGAGTCAGGCGGAGGAGATTGTTCTCGGTGCGGTAGGTGCAAAGTCCAGGCTTGCTGTGTCACCTCCTTGGTTTCTGTTGTGTTGTTGTTGGCTCCCACAGTAGATCTGGTGTGGTAACTGATGGGCTTGAACCACTGCCTGGTAGCATGGATGTGGGACCTTGTCTGGCTCTTGTGCTCCAGCTTTTTCTCTGAGCGCTTACCTGTTAGGTCTCTTTGTCCTTCTCCTGTCCTTTCTGGGAGCATGCACAGCCTTTCTGCCTGGAGGCATGCTTTATTTTTATCCTTATTTCCAAGGGGATTTCACACGCAGCTGGTTTGTTCTCTGTGTGTTTGTTTCTTTTGCCTGTTCCCATGCTGCTCGAGTGGATTAAGGCAATCTCCCTGCGTTGTTCCTGGTGAGGGGATTCTCATCTACTGTGAAACCATGCTGGCAGCGGACGGATGGCGTTTGAGTGTGCCTCCTCTGCTCTGTGAAGAAGGAGGACTGGGAACTGGCAGCTGTATGTGGCAGTGTAGTCTCCTGCAGTGTACTGGCTGTGAGGGAAAGCATGCTCAAAAGAGAAGCAAATACGGTAACCCTGTCTGGGGAATTCTGGGAATCACATGAGAGCATGAGAAGCAGCAGTAGAGAGTGTCTCATGTCCATTTTTAGGAAGTACTTAATAACAAGAGGTGTTCACAACATCCTCTTCTCAAGGTTGCACTTGCTTACATGGGAGGAATGCTTTTCACTGCTTTATAGTTGGGGAAAACACAGTAAAGGGCAACTGCTTGACATTTGTGTATGTGCAGCTATGGTCAGGGGTGAACAGCTGTGTCCTTGGTGTGCACAGGTCACGTGTGCTGTGTGTTCAACCTCTGCCACTTCTGCGGCAGACAGTGCTGCTATTGTAGGTGACAGCGCAAGACACGCTGCTTCCCTGGCGTTTATAAAGCGTAGCTTGTATCCCGATAATCGGCTTCCATGGTCACGGCATGAACTGGAGCCAACCTGCAAACCCAGAAGCCTTGACCTGCAACCCAAAGTTCTGCTGATGCTTCCTCTGTGTCCTCTTTCCCTGCCAAAGAGTTGTCACTTCTTCCTTTTCCCTCCTCCCTGGAAACTCATGTACCTCGCAAACTGGTCTTTCTGTTACTGCAGGTCTTCTTGAGCTGAAAGGATGAAAATTGGCAATTGGAATGTCACTGTCCTAAGCTTCATCCTAACTTCTGGAGTCCCAGTTGGTGTCTTTGGGTGTACGAGCCTGCGAGAGCGTCCACTGTCCCCTTCCAGGATTTAGACAGCGGCTTGGATCATGCATCATTGTAAGGTTTACACAATTCCAGCGCTGGCGGTGCCACTGTCCCTTTCCCAGTCAGTGCAAAGGGGTTAACTGCACAATGGACCTGCCTGTCTGAAATGGTCCTGAATCCCGGATCCCCTCACACCTCTTGAGTCTCTTCCTGCTCCCTCCTTTTGTGCTGGGCAGCACATCCCTGGGCTCACTCATGCCAGATCAGTCCCTGCCCTCCCCACCATCACCTGCCTTCAGCAGCGCAGCTGGCCCCTGGCTCGCCCTGCGTCTGACCTTCTCTGTCCCTTTTTGCATGCTGTGATTCCAGAGCGGGATGGTCGGCCACCGAAGCTGCAATGTCGTCCCTGACGACCTCCAGTGAGGGAGAGAACTCCACTCCCAGGTTTGTTGTCGGTTCCAGGGATGATGAGACTGACTTTCTGGGATCAAACATGAAGATGGACGAAACCGATTTCTTTGAAGACGATGAAGAGGAGGAGTCGGTAAGGAGGTCCTGGCGTTCTGGGTTGGAGCATTTGTGCAGAATTCCCGAGTCTCAGCCAGGGTTTGTGCAGTTGCTGCTGAGGCCGCAGGCAGTTGGGACTTCAGAAAACATGACACCAGGCTGTGTGGCACAACCGTCGGGAACGGCAGTGTCATTTCTGACAGGACGTATTGCGTTGTCATGCTGCCATATTCGCTGCCTCATGCTGCAGTAAGTCACAGCCTTTGTGCTTGCAGACCTTTTTCGGGTACAACAGCAGATTTCTTTGTCCTAGCAACTTAACCCTCACGCTCCTGTAAACCTTTCTGTTTCACCAGGGAAATTTTTGAGGAAAACTCTGGGATATGTGAAAAGGGCAAAGGTGTGTCTGCAGAAAGGAAGCATTTACTCTTTTCTGTAACCTCCAGGAACAGGATGCAGAAAGGAGAATGATCTCCAGCTCCTGACTGCTTTTGGCCCCTATTCAGTGTTTTATCAAATGTTACCTTTGCTGTTCTTCATGTGGGACTGGGATGCTGCAGGGACATTGCCGCTGGCTGTGCAAATTGCTGGGACCGTACACCAATGCAGTGGTTGTTTCCATTGCCTCTGTACCTGAGCCTTCATTGCAAGTGGATTGTTGACCTAGGAGCCCACATGGGCTTCCTTCAAACCCGTGCAGTGTTGTGTACCTTGATGCTTAGTGAGGAGCTATTATTGGGTGTGGTGAAGGATTTGGCAACCCTTTCACTGCCCAGATGTTGTTTTTGCTGTGGAACCTTGGCTTTCCAAGTCACTGCGGTAACTTCTAAAGTCTCAGCTTACAGTTTGAAGCCACAATTGTTTTTGCTGGGTAACCCACAGTCCTGTGTCTATCACTTCAGATGATCTCACTGCATTTAATCTTGCTTGAGACAGAATTAATCTGTCAGGAAAACACCCAGTCTGAGATTTCTAGATAGTGACGGAAAGTCCACCACAGACTGTTCCTCTGTTACGGTTATTGAAGCTTTTTAAATGCACACCTTCTCTCCTGACTCACTCAACTTAACTTTGTCCCCCTGGATCTTGTTGTACCTTTGTCAGATATATGGAAGAGCCCTTGGATACTGTTTCTCTTCTACTCATAGCGACTTACGGTTGTGATCTCCCCTTAATTTTCTCTCAGATAAGACAAACAGACTGAGCGCCTGGACTTTTTTTGCTATAAAACATTTGTGGCTCTTCTCTGAGCCTGCCTAAGTCCACCAACTGTGTTGGTGAGTTATGGGCCAGAGAACATGATGTACCAGCCTCTGGTGCTTTTTCAAGTGACAGATATTTATTTTTGACCTTTGGATTAGTGCTCAGTCAAAGGAGGAGGTATGTACTACCTGGCAAAGGATTGGTTGTTTTGGGCTCTTCCTTAATCTTGTGTCTCCCAGGGGGAGTTGGAAGCGTGTATGGGTTTGAGTCTAGCAAGAGCTGTGAGTGCATAAGGTTGGAAGAAAATCCCTTGTTTGTTCTATGTTGCTGCATTTCTACACTGTTATAGTTTAAATTCAGTGAAGTAGTTCACCATGTACTAAACTGATCTCTGTCTTCCCTTAGCCACCTGAACGGCAGATTGTGGTTGGAATCTGTGCTATGACCAAAAAGTCCAAGTCAAAGCCCATGACACAGATTCTGGAGCGTCTGTGCAAGTTTGAGTATATCACTGTGGTGATTATGGGGGAAGATGTTATTCTGAATGAACCAGTGGAGAACTGGCCCTCTTGTGACTGCCTAATATCGTTCCACTCCAAAGGTAAAGAGCTTGTGGCAGGCCTTAGCCTGTTTGAGATCTGGGCAAGGGAGCTTCCACTCATTCTCCTTCCCCCTCCCCGCCCTGTATTTCAGGATTCCCCCTGGATAAAGCAGTTGCTTATGCTAAGCTGTGCAAGCCATTTCTGATTAATGACCTTGATATGCAGTATTATATCCAGGACAGGTAGGTGTCTGTGATCCGCTAAAGCCCCTTCCCTCTTCCTTTGATTTCTCTCCCCAGCATGCTGTGCAAACTTGGTCTTCCTGGCCACAAGTAAGTGAGTAAGATGGGAAGGAAGAGGACCTTAGCAGTGGCTTTTAGGGGTTATTTCTCCCAAACATGGAGGGAAATAAATTTGGGGGTAAAACCACTAAGACTAGACACGTTTCATTTTCTGGCGCAGATGTCTTGTAAGGAATGGCTAGATGTCTCAAGGAACGAGACTGCCACGACTAAGACAAAAAGACTAGTCTCTGAGTAGGAGAGCCAAGTAGGGGCATGGGGTTCTGGAAGAGAGATTGGAGCAAGGCCAGGTCAGAGTCTGAGGAGGGTATGTTGGTCAGAGACTTCAAGAGGCTTCTCAGTCAGCTTTTGGTAGAGGCCACCAGCAGTCACATACTTCAGTGCATACATCCAGACTGCTTTGGCTGTGAATGGGTTGGGCTCATACCAGACCCCAAACCCTCTGCCATCTCTGTGGGCTGTGAGCAGTGTTCCTGTGGGTGCTGACAGGCCCCCTGGGGTATGACTCTGGTGAAAGAATTGTGGTTTCCCGACTGACACAGGATGAAGAGAGGCTCTGCTGCATCTGCCTGGCCTGGGTGTTGGGCAGCTTGGCGTCACAGGGCACCCTTTGAGAGGGCAGATCGGGGTAGCTGGTGTGTGCTGGGTGTGTTGCTGTGGCTTGAGCATGTGCTAGTAAATGAGCATCCATATTTAGACCAGGTAGAGATTTACTCCGGGACATCTCTATCCGAACTGAGGCATGCCCCATAGCCTGCGGGTCTTATCTGGAGGACAAGTGTTGAGGAGTATTTGTGCTTGGTTTTGAGACTTTTTTGTGTTCATTTGACTTTGTTCTTCATCAGTGGGAGTGAGGCCTCTCCCTTGGCACGTACTGAGGACCTTCTAGACTCTTCTGTTGATTTCCAGTGTTTCTGTCCTCTACAGGCGTGAAGTGTATCGGATCCTTCAAGAAGAGGGAATAGACTTGCCCCGCTATGCTGTGCTCAATCGAGACCCGGATAGACCAGAAGGTCAGTGTCCAGGCTCTGCTGACAGCCATTTTCACATTCTGTACTATTTGAGATATTCTGCAGAGAACAGGTACTGATAATTGGCTTGAAGAGGCCTGATTCACAAGTCTGTTGTTTTTTGCGGGTCTTCACCCAACAGCGAAACTGACTGACTGGCCAGGACTGAAGGGCTTTGGCTCTGCACTAGGGCTGTCTCACCCTTTCCTAACATGCTGCTGCTGTCATTTGTCTTCAGAGTGCAACTTGGTGGAAGGAGAGGACCACGTGGAGGTAAATGGAGCTGTTTTCCCAAAGCCATTTGTAGAGAAGCCCGTCAGTGCTGAAGACCATAACGTGTATATTTACTACCCGACATCAGCAGGTGGGGGCAGCCAGCGGCTCTTTCGGAAGGTGAGGAGGACTCTTGTTTTGGTGTTGGAGCCAACAGATCTGTGGCTCTGAGACCCTTGTGGCCTCAGGAGGGAGTGTTGGGGCAGGTGAAAGGGAAAGGAAGGTTTTGTGTTGGGGAAATCTAGACCTTCTTGGGACTTTTAGTTCAACCTCATCTACCTGGAAATTGCAGGACATGTTTCAGTGGTAGTGCTGACTTCACCTTCCCCATCCTGTTTGACCTGTGTCCTGTCTAGCAGTCATGGAGAACTCTCCCCCTTGTTTAGTTGCATGCTGTTTTTTCCATCTTACTTCCTCAGTCTATCAAGGTGATTTTAAAAAAAAACCCCTTACGTTCCTGTCCTCTTAACATCATTGTTGCCCTTCTCAGCTTAGTGTAGCTTGCAGATGTGATAAATGCAGTACTTATTCCTAGACTCCACAGGGAGTCTGCCCTTACTCACTTCCTCCACTCTGTCAGTGAACAGTTAATCGCTGTGATGCATCTTTTTTTCCAAGCAGTTACACATTTGCTATTAATAATCTTAAAAGAATTATTTCCTTAGCTAACGTACAGGCATGCCACTTGAGGCTGTATCCAAAGCCTTACTAAAAATGAAAACATTATCATCCTCTGTCCATAAGATCCATCAGCTGTCCTAGAAGGAAGTTAAATTGGTGTGATTATCACCTGTCATCATTTATTTGTCATTTGCTTATTAGCTAGGCTGCTTACTTTCTAGGTCTTTACCCACTGTTTTTTGTTCCGTGTCCTTGCAGTGATTGGAGCCAACCTAATGGTCTGTAATAACTTTCCTTCCCTTTAAAGCCTGGAGAAGGACATACCTACTGTCTGCATTTTGGAGTCTCTTTTCTCCTCCATAAATAAGTGTGCTGTAATAGCTGGGGGTTCTGAGGGGCATTCCTCTCATTCTCTACATATAGGATGAAATTTATGCTTTTTGTTCGTCCATCTAAGAAAAGGATCCTCATGCTCTTCTCTGAGGTGTTGATTCTGTGCTTTCAGATTGGCAGCCGGAGTAGTGTGTACTCACCAGAGAGCAGCGTGAGGAAGACAGGCTCGTACATTTATGAGGAGTTCATGCCTACAGATGGCACTGATGTAAAGGTAAGGAAAAGCCTGGAATAGTTCCTTCCTTCTCCAGGCCTGGGATTGCTGAAGGTTGGACAGTCCTGCTTAGATTCTGGAGTGTTTGTTTAAGCTGTGAGATGCTGACTGTGCAGCTTGGATCCCAACAGGAGGAATGCATGAGACCATCTGATCATCATCTCTCTGTATCTGCAGTAGAAGTGCCTTCTGGGAGCTGCAGTTAGTCCAGGTGGTTGTGTCAGGTGTAACTATTTCTCTTCCCAGGTGTACACTGTTGGGCCAGACTATGCTCATGCAGAGGCTCGCAAATCCCCTGCTTTGGATGGGAAGGTTGAACGGGACAGTGAAGGGAAGGAAATCCGTTACCCTGTCATGCTGACCGCCATGGAGAAACTAGTTGCCCGGAAAGTCTGTGTAGCCTTTAAGGTCTGTGTTTTCTCTCCTATGCAAGCAGGATGCTCCACAAATGTCTGTTTCAAATCTTGGTCAGTGTTAAAGCCTGAACTCTGTTACCCCGATGTGTCTCTGGTGTGGTGGTCTTCCACGCCTGACGCCAGTTGCCATCTCTGCTGGCTGGGTGCACATTTGTGTTCTATTTTACAGGTCGGTAGAGTAAGTGTGTGAGTCTAGGTATGGTTGTGTGACATGTTCAGCAATGTCAGCAGAAGCTGCATTTGGCTTCTGGTTCCTGCCCCTGCTGCAGTCTGCAACTGATGCAGTCGTGCTGATACAGTTGTGGGCTCGTTCTGCCTTGCGGCCTTTCCCACATAGTGATGAATGTCTTTTCCTGCACCACTTAATGTCTGTACGTGTCAGTCCGGTTCAAAATGGTTGGATTTGGAGGCAAGAGCAGGAGAGCTGGGAGCTGCTCTGTCTTAAGTTTTTAGAGCTCTGGGAGGTAGAGGGGCAGCCCTGACAGCTTAATCCAGGGGCCTGTGGGTCAGACCTTTGATAGATCTGTGAGTGTGTAAAGGTTCCTCTGAAGGGCCTGTTACTGCTGGCTAGTGGCTGTATTTTCACCCTTTTTCAAGCGTCACGAGGTGTGCTCAGAGTGGAGGATGGCTGCAGCACCAGCGGAGCTGAACTGGGCAGCGTATGCTGGCTGGGTCTGCGTGTGCGCCCCACTTGGCCGGGCAGCTGCCGTCCCCTCGCCGCACCCCCTCACAGTCTGCCTATGAGTCCTGTGTCCTGTGTTTCCTCGTGCAGCAAACAGTGTGTGGGTTCGACCTCCTGCGGGCAAACGGCCACTCTTTTGTTTGTGATGTGAACGGCTTCAGTTTTGTGAAGAACTCTATGAAGTATTATGATGACTGTGCCAAAATCCTTGGGTATGTATAATCCAAGTTTCGACAGTGGGTGAGATAACTCTTGGCAAAGTAAAATGAGTGTGGAGTCCTGATCAGTATGTCGGGGAAGTCTGCAGGTGGTTCATATGGGGACATATGTTCAACAGGTGAAAGTTTTGCTCTGGGAGGAATGGGCTCATTATTTTTAGCCCCTGGAGCTCCTGCCTGCCTTGGCATTTGCTGTCTTTGTCTACAGCTAGATGTATCTCACAGGACTTTTCACTGGATGCTAAGTCCAGCTGTGCAGTATTGGTGAAGTGAGGGAAATTGGGGTGCCCGAACTAGCCCATGGTGTGATAGATGTCTCTGTGAGGAAGGTGAGGAGAAATTCTATGGCCCTCTTTAAATCTTTCAGCTGGATCACTAAGGAGGAGGTGGAGAGCCAAGGGAATGGTATTTCTGTTGAGTTTTGTATTCTAATTTCTTCCAGAAATATAATTATGCGGGAATTGGCTCCCCAGTTTCATATCCCCTGGTCCATCCCAACAGAGGCTGAAGACATTCCCATTGTCCCCACAACTTCAGGCACCATGTGAGTACCTGCCATCTTCTCAAAAGAGTGCTGGTGGTGGCTACATGAGGGACAAAGTGCAAACCCTGTCCAAGGAACAGGCATCACCCAGTAGCATGCAGTTCTCCAGCTGTGCTGTTGGTTGCAACCCAGAAATACCTGTGGAAAGGCTTAGCCATGTACACGAAAAGGGTGATAGCTGGTAAACTAGTCATAGGTTTGATGAACGCAGACGAGCAGTCATTGAAGCAATTACAGAAACTGCTCACGTGGCTTTCAGAAGGCCCAAATTCTTGATCACCACAGGAAACTGATTAGGGCATGTAGCTGACTCGGTGCTGTGAGAAAATGCATGTTGAGCTGCCAGTGAAATGGGTGGAAAACAATTAGCTGAAGTACTCATGTTACCTGTACTCTTGGCAGACCCTCATTTGATACTGTTGGCCTTAATAGTTTTCCATGACATAAGGCTAAAAGACCAAAGGCAAAATTTTCTTTGTGATCCTCGGCACACTTGTACACTTGTATGAAGTGAACAAAGTAGGTGCTGCAGAAAAGTCAGATTGAGAGTATGTATTCATCCTGCCTTTACCCTGTGATCATCTGGAAAAAGCTGGCAAACAGACAGTGCACAGCTCACGGGACTGCTGGCTTCAATGATGCCTTGTGACAATGAGACTGATAGAATTGATCCCCATTTCTCTGGGATCCTGTAAGTAATAGTTGGATCTTATAGTATCTGAAAAAGCAAACTCATGTAGCCTTTCCAAAATGAGCCAGCCTAACCACTGGTTCCTGCAGGTGGGATCTTTCTGTGTACAGCTCTTATTGATTGCTCAAAGACAGGACCCCAGCTGCAGCTGTGTGACCATTCTTCTGAACCAGGTTGTTTTTTCCTGGGTCTTTCTAAGTGGTCCTATGAGCATGACACAAGTTGGGCATGAAAACAAGCTTGGCACAATTCAAAATGCTGTTTCTGCAGATTCTGTACCATCCAGCCTGGTCCTTTCTGCTGCGGATGTGGTTCTGCCTGTCATATTGTGGTACTGTGGTGCTTTTCCCTGATAGGAAGCCAGATGACCTGGTAGTGTCTGCAGTACTTTGATTGCTTTTACAGCCTTGGCCCTTGTGCCTGGTTTAGTCTGGGAGAAGCTCTGCCACTGATGAGGAAAGCAGCTGTCAAAAGGATGGAACTGAAAGAACAATGGGAAACTACTTTCTGGTGGCAGTTCTGGAGTGTAGGGGCACATTTGTCAGATGTATCTTGTGTTTCTCCAGGATGGAACTTCGTTGTGTTATTGCAGTCATCCGGCACGGAGATCGCACACCAAAGCAGAAGATGAAGATGGAAGTTAAGCACGCCCGGTAAGAGTCAAGGCAAGAAGATGCTGTGCTGCTGGGAAGGCAGGAGGGCCCGTTTTCTGAATCCAGAGGAGGAGCAGAAGGGCTGAGTGTGTGGGAGGCAGTGCTTTTTACTGACTCCATTCCATCAAATGCTTTCTGCCCAGTTGAGGGAGCCCCCTTTCCCCATAAGGATCCTGATACCTTCTGTGTGGACACTGGAAGAAAGAGTGGAGGTCTGATAGGTGCTACAAAGGGAAGTGCCCCACAAAATGGGAAGCTAGTGACTACTTCCTTTTTGTACCTGCGTCTGAAACACTTTTTTTTAGAATTTCTGAAGCACAGAAATGAGCCAGAAGGCCTGCTGGTTCTCCCTGAAGAACAGAGTGTGAATGCATATGTAGGGATGACAGTCCTTGAAATAGCAGAAAATGGATCCTGGTTTTTGTTGTCTGTTTAGGTTCTTTCACTTATTTGAGAAATATGATGGCTACAAGACAGGGAAGTTGAAGCTGAAGAAACCAGAGCAGCTACAGGTGAGGAGAGTCCTCTCTGAGGTTACTGCGTGGGAGATGCAGGTAATACAGATCCCAGTGTGAGGCAATTCTTTGGGAGGGTGGAAACCCTCAAAAGAGCAACTGTCTGTCACACAGATGCTCCCGTTCTTGTTCCCCCACCCCATGCGTGCTCAGCAGGGTGACAGCAGGAGAGTGGAGTGGAAACTGTTCCTGGCTGATGTGAAGTCTGTAGGATGGAGATGATCTGGTGCAGCTTACCCATCTGTTGTGGTTGTGTCTGGAGAAAGATGAGTCCACACTAGGGAGTGGGGCAGTTGGAGGCACCTGCTTGGTTCTGAACGGGGCTGGTGCACGGGGTGAGGTTGGCACAAACTGCAGTGTGAAGTTTGTCCTGCCTGAGTTGTGTCTTACGAGATTGTGTCTCTGAGTGTGTATGTGGAGCTGATGCTGGGTGAAGCCATCTGGAGACCTTGCAAGAGTACAGTGTCTGAGGCAGAATTGCTGGGTCCTTGAGACTCTCTGCTCTCCTACAGGAAGTGCTGGACATTGCTCGGCAGCTTGTGGTGGAACTGGGAACCCACAGTGATTGTGAGATTGAGGAGAGGAAATCCAAACTGGAACAGCTGAAGAGCGACTTGGGGATGTAAGAGGTCATATCCTGGGGCACCATGAGTTTGTCTCAGAGCTGCGGGTCAGCATGCAATGTGGAAATAAGCTGTGCTGTTGGTGTCCTGGCCAGCTGGCTCCCCAGAGGTCAGAGTCTCCTCCATCCCCTCTTAGCATCTCTACATGAAAGGTGCCATGCTCTTAATGTTTTCTCCTTGGCATCAAAACCACTGATGATTCTTGATACAAGTGTGTCTGTGTTTTGGTTAAACAGTTTGAGACAAAACTGAGCTTCCTTTGCTGCGGGAGGGGAACTGGAGTCCTGTATGGACCACATTGATATGAATAATTTTGATAAATTTGGAACAAACCTTGTTTTAAATAAGGCTGTTCTGTTGCCAGAAGTTTAACAAAAAGGAGCTTGGAAAACATGAAAAGATGTTTGTGTCCCCTTGGGTTTCGTACAGCAGCGATAAAATACAATATGGTGGTGTTGGCATCTTAGAAACGAAAGGAGGGTTTCTCTCAGAACCGTAGTTCACTGTGGCGTGCACAGGCAGTGTCTGTGGATGAATTTTTGCCATGAACCCTTCCCCTGCTCTTTCTGCTCATTAGAGATGTGATTATCCTTAGAGTAGCTGTCAGGTTGTTTGGTTTGTTTGTTGTTTTTTTCTTTTTCTGTGATCCCATTAATTCACTTGTTAAAGATGTAGATAGAAATTAACTAAGTTTGATTAAAGCCCCAGTGGGCTATGAGAGCACAGAGTACTGTCAGCTGAAGAGCAGGCAAGTAAATGGATCTTTGAATTTCATTTGGTGGGGTTTGGTTTTTTTTGGGAGTGTGTGCCAAGTAACAGATAGCTGGCAAAAATGTTCATGTTCCTTGGCAATTGGTCTTGCAGCCGAAAGTCTCCTGCCTGTGCTGTATTTATGCTGTGTGCTGCCTAAGGACCTCTGGGCAAAGGGTGGGGAAAGTTAATTTGGTTTTTTCCTCCCTCTCCTTGTGACAGGTATGGACATTTTTCTGGCATTAACCGTAAGGTGCAGTTGACCTATCTGCCTCATGGACATCCAAAAGCTGCAAGTGAAGATGAAGGTAAAGAAACCTGATGTTGCTGCCATGAGCTTAAAGCCTGGTGTTCAAGAGTGTGTGCAGCCATCCTACCCTATATAGACCTCTGGACATGCAAGCGAAGTGACCCTTATCTTATCTTTGCTCATATCATATGAAGGGTTGGAGTGATAAATAATATAGTACCAGTATACCTGGGATGGTGCCACAGGGCTTATGAGTCTGCTCTCATGAATTTCAGCCTACACCTTCAGAAAGTAGTGACTCTTAATTTCGTACTTGCTGGTTTAGTTCCTGGGGATTTTGGGTCAGGCTTGTGTTGAAAATGCTTTGCAAGGTGTTGATGACAACCACTTCTTCCTCCCCTCCTCTCCCCCTGCAAGCTCACCTTTGACATCTGATGTAGTGAGTACCTGTTTGTTTCCTAGAAGCTCACCGAGAGTCTTCCCCGTCCCTTCTCCTGGTGCTTAAGTGGGGTGGAGAGCTGACACCAGCTGGAAGAGTCCAGGCAGAAGAACTGGGGCGAGCCTTTCGCTGTATGTACCCTGGTGGCCAAGGTAAGCTTTCCAAAAGGTGAGAAAATGGGGTGCATGTGGTGTTGCTTACTGCAAAGTGCCAGTAAGTAGAGCAGACTGTCAGTGCACGGGGAGTACAGGGGAGGAGGAGTGGTAGTGGACAAAAGATCATAACAAGGCCTGTGTGCCATTCTTGAAGATTGGCATGGTGAGTTAGAAAGGCTGGGGACTCACTGGTGCTGTTGTGGATCTCTGAAGCCCAGAGCTGAGAGAATCAGCCACTGACATGGACAAGAGACTGGGGAGACCAGAAGACAGTGTGCAGCAGAGGCAATTCCAGTGGAAATACAGGGAGTAGATTGCAGCGTAATGAGCGAAAACCTGAGAGGAGAGACCTGTGCAGAGCTCTGGTCAAGTGGAGTGCAGTTACCAGCAAGCTGGGCTGAGCCCTCGGTGTGGTCTACACCAGTTCTGAGCTGACTGCTCTTTATCTGGTGAGCACTGAGTGGCTGCCCTCTTGCTCACCATTGAGCTCAGTCTGAGCATGTACAAGGTGACTTCAGTCCTTCTGAATCATGGCTTTGGAGACTTACGCATCACGAGGTCATTCATGGAGAGAGGGGGACCTTATTTTGCAGTGAGATGCTGTGTTACAGTTCCTGGGTAGCAGTTGGTACGTGGCAGCTTTGTCCAGATATACAGCTGACTTCTGGCTGGTGTCTGTCCTTGTTCAGCAGAGTTTTTCTCTGAGTTGTGAGCTCAAAGCTGGGAGCAGTTTTCCCATCTTTTCATGCAGTGTGACTGGGTACTGTGCAAAATCGTCGTAGGATTCCAGGCAGCAGCAAATTAGTCACCGCTGCACTGTCTTTGGAGGGTCAGACGCAAGAGCTGCACGAGTTGCTTTCTTCCGTTACTGATCTGACTCCTGTGGCTGACTCAGCCGGCATAAATAAACTGGATTTTGTGCCGCAAGATAATTGTAGCTCTACAGGACGTGCTCTGGAAGCCACGTGCCTCCCTACTGAATAGCTCTGCCTGCAGTTCTGATGGCAGCAGAACCTGCTCTTGTGCAGAGAACGAGTAGGAGAAGGCAGGGGTTTTTTGTGTATCTTTATTCTACGCAGGAGTATTCAGTTTAGCCAAACAATTACAGACTGTTCAGAGAGAGCTGCTGCAGACTTTGGGCAACATCAGACTTGACTGGTGAATGTTAACTTTTTTCCTCAAAATGAACTTTCCCAAGTTAAGCAAAGCCATCATGTATGGTGAGAACTGTCTGTTTTGGAGCAGCCTAAAGGCTGGCTATGAAAGTGATTAATTCTCTACATAACTTTGTTACTACAATAAAGTTTGTTGTCTAAAGCAGTGTATTCTGCTGATAGTTTTGCAGGTGTCAGAATATTAATTTTGAATTGGTTCTCTGTTACAGGTGATTACGCTGGTTTCCCTGGATGTGGCTTGCTCAGGCTGCACAGCACCTACCGTCATGATCTCAAGATCTATGCCTCAGATGAGGGACGAGTTCAGATGACAGCAGCAGCTTTTGCAAAGGTCCTTCCTCTCCTTTGGGCATCTGTTAGTTCTGCTATATTAGTCTTGGAATATGCCAGTTCTAAAGGAAAGCTTCTGGTGATGAGGAAGGAGATGTCTCAGGAGCTTCCCCCTCTCTGTTGGGAGGACGGTGGTACAATATGCTAATAGCGAATGTTTGGGGCGGTAGTGGAAATCCAGTGTAGCTGCACATGTACATTACCTTTAGTATCCTGTCCCAGATAGGACTGTGACCAGAGAAGGAATTACATGGGGTATTGCTGGTGTTCGATGTTAGAGCACATCAAAATTGTTGCTGAGTATTAATTGCCTACAAAATGAGTTTCTTGGATGACTGCCCAGCCAGAGGGGTTTTTCCCTGACTGCTGGATTTAAAAGGGGAATGAAATGTCTTTGATGCAGTGTGGAGTGGGGGTTGGGGAGAAGACAGGTTCATCTGCAATTAAAGCTTGAGCCAAGGGAAATCAAGTGGTGACCTTGGATGTTCTTCAGAGCCTCTGCTGTATCAATGTTTTCCAGCAAACTGAATTGGCTGCTCAACAATTGCCCAGACAAATCTGGGGCTGCTGCAGGCAGAGCTGGCCTTTTGCTTCAGATAGCTCTAGAAACATGCCAGAGTCACTAGTGACTGTAGGTGCTGTTGCTGTAAAAGTGCTCTTCAAGGACAGTTGAGATTTCAGTCAAGCTGACTGAAGGCTGGCCGTGAAACTACCAGAAATGTATGTTGCTGGGGTTGCACATAACAGAAATCTTGTCCTGTGTTGCTTTAGGGTCTGCTGGCCCTCGAAGGAGAGCTGACCCCCATCCTGGTGCAAATGGTGAAAAGTGCCAATATGAACGGTCTCCTGGACAGTGACAGTGATTCCCTTAGCAGCTGTCAACACAGAGTGAAGGCACGACTGCATGAAATTATGCAGAAGGATGCTGAGTTCTGTGAAGAGGATTATGAAAAGGTAAGGCACCTATGTGGCTTTATTGCTTCCTGTGTCTGGAAGGAGAACAGCATTGCTCCAGTGGTTTGATGTGAAGACTGCTTCTATGTGAACAGTAGTTTTGTAGTCTGAGATCAATGCTGGTCAAAGTTACAGGATATAAACAGAACTTAGGAAGGGAGAGGGAAGCTTTTTGGGAGGGTAATATCCCCTGCCCTTCTCCAAGTGAAAATCCACAGTGTTGCTCCACTGTTCCCTTCAAGGACCATCATGGTACCTTCCTCTCCCTTTAGAAATCCCAATGCATTTTATTCTCGTGGGTGTGTTGAAAGAATAGTTCTTGTGGTTTTACAGCATGCTGCCCAGAACAATCCCAGTTGTGGTGGACAGAGAGTATACCTTGCCAGATTCTAGATCTGTGCATGTGTGAACAGATCTTTTGGATATAAACCTTTTTGTGGTCCTACTGGTGTCTGATAACTGCAGAGCAGAGAGCGTGGGCTGCATCCAGCACAGCAGCCCATAAAAGAACTGTAGCTGCTTCTCTGACAAGTACCCAAAACACTGTTTTCCCAGACTCTGAGATCTGATTGCTGGACTGAAATCCATTACCATTAAGGAACGCATTTATCACCTCAAAGAACTACTTAAAACTCCTACAAAGTCCTCTGCTCAAGCACAGAAGCAAAGCGAGACAACAGTGAATACTATAGGTAGAGGGAGGTCTGATCCCTCTGAGTTTAGTCCTGAGGAAGTTTTTAAAACATGCCTAACTACCCCTAGGAATAGACCAGCTTATTATGCTCAGCTAGGAGCACAACTTTTGTACCTAATCAGAAAGAGGTACAGCTGCAAAAAGCAGACATTCTGTGTTCTGTTCTGAGTTTTTAAAGCTACTAACTAATCTCTACTGGTATCTTCTCTCAGCTAGCACCTACAGGCAGTGCTTCTCTGCTCAATTCCATGACATTTATCCAGAACCCAGTAGAGGTCTGTAATCAGGTGTTCACCTTGATTGAGAATCTCACATCCCAGATACAAAAACGTCTGGAAGACCCAAAATCTGCAGGTGAGCATCAGAACTGGAAAGGGTCTGAAGCAGATTCATTTATTGTTACATCTTCAGAGCCCCCAACCACCACTATGGTTTATGTTTATGTTTGTAGCAAAGAAATTCTAAAGTGAAGTTCTGTATGTGCTATTGATGTAGAAGGCTCCTATTCCACTTTCAACTACTGTTAAAGAAAGCTGTAATGTAAAGGAGAAGATAGGTGCACCTGGGCTTTAGAGTGAATGTGAACAGCAGCACCATAGCCTGGACAGATATGCCTGATTTTTTCAAGCATTTTCTCGCAGGGAACTCAATCCTATAAACAGCAAGTTTTTCAGTCACTGTTCGCTCATCTCTAGGAACTTTTCCTAATAACAGTGCAGGGGTTTTAAAAAGGCATTTGTGGGACATGTCACATGATTTATAGCAGACATAAGCCAACAGGCAAGCAGTTTCCATTTTCTCAAGTGTTTTGGAAGTAGCTTATTGCTGCAGGTTAAAACTTTGTGCAACAGATGCAGTGGCTTTTCCAGTCTAAAATTCCTGTGGGTCACATAATAATCAGAGCCCTTCTGTGCTGGGAGAAATCAGGGGTCTGTGTAAAAGTAGTCAGGATGTGAATGTGGTTTGGTGTTCTCTGCTGTTCAGACCTGCAGCTGTACCACAGTGAGACTTTAGAACTGATGCTGCAACGCTGGAGTAAGCTGGAGCGAGATTTCCGCATGAAGAATGGGCGTTACGACATCAGCAAGATCCCTGATATCTATGACTGCATCAAGTATGATGTACAACACAACTGTGCACTGAAGCTGGAAGGCACAGCTGAACTCTTCAAACTCTCCAAAGCCCTGGCAGATGTGATCATACCCCAGGTACAGCCTGTCCTACCTGTGTGGCTATGTCTGTGGTGTCATTTTCTGACCCTTTCCCTGTTTCTTCTCGATTCTCTTGCACGTTAACTCTCAAGGCAGAGTATCTGGTATTTCTCAGATACATCTCTTAGTGTTTGTATAAGGGCTTGCTTCCTGGATGAGGATTCTGACAGCGTCAGAATAATGAACAGCTGGCACAGCAGCTTTTCCATGTTCATCGTAGTGCATTATAGCACAGCTTCCAGCTGTGTGTGTGTGCTGTAGCAACATCCTGTTCTCCACATACAAGATTGTACAGGGGAAGAGAGATTTGTTCTGGTGGGTTTGTTATTCTTGTCAGACTAGAACTTGTTCAGTTTGCAAATTTGGCTTGCTTCTCACAAAGTTTATACCCTGAACCTGGGAGGGGAAAGGAGGGCCACACACAATGGATCTCTGTATTCACTGTTGTTCTGTCACACTTCTGGCAGAAATGCTTTGTTTATGTGGGATGAGCTTCTACCAGCAAGGTCCAGTCGCACTTGTGCCTGTGTAGAGCAGAAGTGGTCTTCTAAACTTTTTCAGTGTTCCTGATGAGAATAGCAGTTTGGCTGTTTCCAGCACAGCACTTCAAGTGTTATCTTTGCAAGTAACAGTTGTTGCATTAATGCTCATGCCAGGTCAGGGTATAAGTTTGTGTGTTGTGAGAGGAGATTCTGTGACGGTACTTGTGCCTCTCAGCTGTTGGAAGATTACTGACAGTCATGTCTAGACAGATGGGGATTCTTGGAGGGGTCTCTGTCTGTTACCCTCTGAAATGTGTGGAGGACAAAAAAAAAAAGAGGTACTGAGTGACATTTCTCTTTCTGTCCTTGCTTAACTGTAGGGGTGCTTGCAGACAGGACTGTTGGGTCTCCTTTCATGTGAGGATGTGGCAAAGAGCCAGGGCTCAAGGGTATCTATTGTTTTGTTCCTGCAGGAATATGGGATTAATAAGGAGGAGAAACTGGAGATTGCTATTGGCTTTTGTCTTCCTCTCGTTAAAAAGATCCAGTTGGACCTGCAGAGAACTCATGAAGATGAGTCTGTCAACAAGCTACACCCCTTGTAAGGATTGTGCTGCATGCTGCTGCTGGTGGGGAGGGCAGCTTTGGAGCAGTGTGTGGGACCCACACCAGAAGAGTGTACTGGTGTGGAAGGAGTCGCTGAACGTACACTGAAGGACACACAAAGAGGGAGGCATGTTTGTGCTCCTAGAACTGGAAGGGAAATGGAAAGGCACATTGAGATTGCTGAGTGGGAGCGTGGTGCCACAGAACCTTAAACCCATTGTAGTTGGATGGTGGTGCCTTCATCCCTGTCTCTGCAAGGAGCAAGTGCTAGTATGATGAGGCCACCTCTGCCCCACCATGTGTCTCCATTAGGATACCACAAAACTTGCTGCTTCTGTGCCCAGTGCTCTCACTGTTTGTTCTGTTCCTTCTGCTCTTTGACAGTTCCTTGTTCTGTTAAGTGTGCAGAAATGCTGCTGTGTGATAGATGGCAATTCATTGGCAGGCTCTGAGTAACACTGGGCTGATTTTGGTTTAGGTACTCAAGAGGAGTTCTGTCACCTGGTCGCCACGTTCGGACACGTCTCTACTTCACCAGTGAGAGCCATGTGCACTCTCTGCTCAGTATCTTCCGCTATGGGGGGCTCCTGGATGTAAGTGTCCCAGCAATGCTCACAGAGTAAGCCTCCCTGCTTTTTTTCAGTGACCCTTTCCACGGTGGACCATGTATGTTTGTAGGTTGCCCCCCTAGCCAGCTCCCCCAGGAATGATGTGTATCGGGATGGCAGACTCCATCTCTGCTGTGTTTGCATGCTGCAGCTTCCTGCCTTTCTGGCATGTAGGAGGATTGTTCTTCCTCAGCCCTGATGCTGCCTGCCTTGCTTGTACAGAGGCATGCTTTCTCCAAGAGCTGTCCTGCTGGTTTCAGATGAGGAGACCACCTACCTGTGTAGGAGGATAGCAGTATGAGGCAATGGCGATGAGGGAATTTCTCTCTTCCTGCTTCCTTCAACCCTTTATTTCAATAGCTTGGCCCTATTATTAGTGACTTTCTGTCAATTCTAAGTAAAAAAAATCAATTTGCTTACAGAGGAAGTGACTTGAGGTCGCAATTGTAAGGGGTACTCTCTACCAGAGGGACAGATTACACATTTTTAGGGGACTAACTCATCCGATTCAACCTTCACTTGCTCTCATAACCTGCCTCCTGAAGGAATTGGCATGCAGACTCTGAGAAAAGCTCTGCTTTAGACTTCTTGAGAGGCTCTTTGATTTATCTTCCCATTTTTAAGCATGGTGTTCTGAAATGCCTTGCTTAGCAGGCAGGATTTCTGATGTCTGTGGAAGCTCAGTGTATCTGTAGGCAGTGATTATGCAAGTACTTCTGATTCGCTCACTGAATAAGATGCTACTTTATTCCCCAACTTGAGTGTCAGAGGATGCTTTGTTGCCAGCGCAGGGATATTAGACTGCATCTGGGTTCCTCTGTACTCATGGGGTTCACTTCCTGTCCATCAAGGTGGTGAGATGCTCCACAGCAGTATGAGTGGCACTTCAGGTGCAGCCATTCCCTAGCAGTGAGGGGTGGGCTGCCCTGCCTTGCGGGGGCCAAGGGTCCAGCGAGGCTCTGTAGACTTTCCGTTCAGCGTTGTGTAAAAGCAGCTTCACTTGGTCCCTTATTGAGCACAAGTTCATCCCCTGGGACTTTTTTGATATTTCATTAAAATATTCCATGCTGTAGGCCACTTTTTGAGAATGACTGTGTTTGGGAACCTGCTGTGGGTCATGCTCTCCTCCAGTCAGCATGGCACAGGGGGCTTGCAGCTGGATGTGCTCAGATCCGCACGTGGATTGTACGGGCAGCTGTAGTGTCCCTCTATGCAGTTGCTCCTTACTGTAAGCACCCTGCGCTCATTGCAAGGTCATCTCTCTTCATACGAGTGAAGCAAGGTGTTTCTTGTCCTGACAATGTTGTTATTTGTGGAGAGACAAACCCTCTCAGACCCATTTCACTGAATGCTGCAAGGTGTCTGCTGTTGCTTATTCCATGCGACTGTTTATGTGTATATATCAGGAAAACAAAGACCAGCAGTGGAAGAGAGCCATGGACTATTTGAGTGCTATCTCAGAGCTGAACTACATGACCCAGATTGTTATCATGCTCTACGAGGACAACAACAAGGTGAGGGATATAGCTGTAGGATAAAATCCTTCCTGTCATGATGCAAGGCACAGTCCCCAAGAGATGAGTTCAGCTGGGAAGTCTGTAACCTCAGCTTTCTCTGCTTGTGAATAAAGGTGGACGGATCATTAACACAACTGCTAGTTTTTAATTTTCAGGTGGGAGGCAGTGACCCAGTTAATGCTTATGACGTGTAAGTGGAATGCCACCCTGAGCAGTAATAGCAAACTTAAGTAATCAGATACTATCTATTTTAAAGCATGTCCTAATGCAAAATAATTAACTGTTTCTTAATTACAAATGAACAGTACGAAAAAATAAATAAAATGAAATTATATTTGGCAGGTTTTTCCAAATATGTTTATATTGGTTCCACATTTGTAAACATTTTTAATTTTAAAAATACACTGATATAGTTAGGGAAGTATATACTGATATTTTCATGAAGCAAAGAGAATAATTTAAAAAACAGTCAGAATGTGGAAGCTGATGATGATGACTGTAAGTTGGTTTGTCACCAAATTGAATCCCAGGTCCTGTGACTGCAGGAGGTTGTAGTGGGTGAGGGGAGCAGTCCCTTTGCTCCATACGCTATAGAGTTAGAATCTTGTATTCACAGAGCTGATGTGGGGTTCTAATGGTAGAAGTGAAATATTTCCTAGTGCTGTTTGTCAAAGAAAAAAAAAAAGTCCACATAGAGTTATCAGGAGCAGTGTAAATCTGTTAGTAAGTAGAGGTGGTAAAACTTTTAGTTTTACATCATAAGTGCCAGATACTGTAAAAGTTGTAGCTTCCTTTAAAGAAAAAAATAAAAAATTAATATTAGAGACAGTTACTTAAATCTTGGAACAACCCGACTAGAGGTCCAGGAAGGAACCAACTTTTCCCTGCCCCAGTGTGTGCTGGTTTTGCAACAGGAGTGGATCAGAAGGGGCTATGTTTTAGGTTTGTGTGTGTATATATATATATATACACGCACATATAGCCTAATTCTGCTTTGGTCCTCTGGTCGCTGTTGTCACAAAATAACAACAATTTGAATGCCTCAGCTTTGTGCTAATAAGGGCTGTCCTTTTGGATGAGACAAACCTAGAGCCATTACGTTTGTGGTTTCTTGTTGCTTCTGCTTTCCTCCCAAAAGGATGTGCTTGGGATGTGTGCTGCACTGGCATGATAGGGTGGCCCAGGTCCAGACCATGGCCTGTGCTGCCAGTGGGACTGATTTTTATTTATTTACTTATCCCCTGTGTCTTGTGTTCACAGGACCCCTCTTCTGAAGAGCGTTTCCATGTGGAGCTGCATTTCAGCCCTGGCGTGAAGGGCTGCGAGGAAGACAGAAACGTGCCCACGGGGTTTGGCTTTCGACCTGCCTCCGCGGAGGTGAGCACACTGCCTGGGCAGGGACATGGGCTGCCCTGCCCGCTGCGGACGTGGCGAGGCGAGTGTGGGCCCACCAGGCACCTTGCTGCTCTGCCAGGCTCTGCCGCTGTCCAGTCTCCAGCAGCAGATTTTCCTCTGACCTTTCCCTCATGCCTGCGTGCTGTTAGCCGGTTACGTTCCCTGCCTAACCCCGAGGGTTTGTCAGGGCAGGCTCTGAGCTTGTCTGGTGTCCTCCTGAGCTCGGCAGAGCTGGGAGACCCCAGGCTGGAGTCAGTGCCTGGGCAGTGCTTGCGAAGGCCACGTGCCTGTAGGCGTCAATGTTTCCTTACTGCAGAATGAGGACAAGAAAGCAGACCAAGGCAGCCTGGAGGACCTCTCCAAAGAGAAGGGCATCGATGAGCCAGACCGTGCGCAGCAAAGGTCTCCGCACGCTTCTGAGCTGGTCAGCATTCATCGAAGATCACCGCTGATCAGGAACCGGAAGACAGGGTCCATGGAGGTAACAATGTGATGGGTGCCCTTGGTTGTTCTAATGAAGGTCTTTTAATTGGTTTTGGTTTCCTGGCATTCCTTTTAATGTGCTAGAGTCTGGGTTGATTCTGGGAAAGGAACTGCAGAAGTTAAAGAGGGATTTTTTTGGAAGGTAGACCTCCCAAACTCCTCCTCATTGAGGAAGGACAGAGGGAACACAGGTCAGAGGTATAGATGAGGAAAAGCAAGGAAATGCTTGAGAAACACAAAGATTATTTGGATTACGTGCTTAACCAGCAATGAGACTGCATGTGAGTACTGTATGCTTATTGAAAATTGGGATTTTTAAGGAAGGGACATACTTTTCTTTACCTTCAATTCATGTAGAAAGGCTTTTGAGACCAGTGAGTAACTTAGAGCACAACACTGATTATACTATCTGTTTTTTCAGGTGCTATCTGAATCTTCTTCCAAATCAGGAGGTTATCGTCTCTTCAGCACTTACTCCAGGCAGTCTTCTGAGATGAAGCAAAGTGGCTTAGGTACTGTACTTGACCTGTAACCAGCCTGCTGACCTGTACCTCTGTATTTCTGTGGGCATCTGTCTGTCTCTCCACATGTACATCTGGCTTAAGTTCCTTCTATGTCTCTGTGTGTATTGTGTCTTTTTTTAGTGTTAATGTTTAGACCACTGTAGAGACTATCTTATTGTATTTCCTTTTGTGTATGATCTTCTCCTTCAACTTCTAGCAACAGAAGATGCACTTTTCATCCTTTGTAGTATGGGAGCAACAAAGCACGCTGCGTACTTGCAGGTTGGCCTTCTGGTTCCATGTTGCTATCATTTGTTATACCTTTTTCTGAACTTAGTAGGAAGATATGATTTTACACAAGAACTAGTGTGCTTTCTGTTCTTCAAAACAGTAGTTACATGCAAAACTGCTCTTCATGTAAGACTATTATATTTCTACATTTGCTTCATAAAGATCACTTGTATGGAACAGATCTGTCATCTGCAACAGTGTTTGACAGCTCTCTAGTTGTGTTGGAATCCCTGGTTAGCCATTCTTTCCATGGCAGCCAGTGGAAGAGGCTATTTTGGGGTACCTGGTGTTCTCTGCCTGTCCTTGAGAGTACCATTCCCTGTCATCCTAACCTAAGCTGCGTCTTAATAGTTGGAATTCTTCCCAAAATATTTTTGCTAAGGCAGGTTCTATTTGGAAACTGAAAAACTGTCTTTGCTGTCAAGAGATTCAAAGATAGCTGTGAAACCTAGATCTTGCAGATGACTAATAAGCATGAGGAGGTGGAAATGCCCAAGCTATGCCCACTTCCTCTTTTTCTTTAAAACTATTTTTGCATTATGGCATGGCTGTAGACTTGCAGCAGTTCTGACTCATCAGTTCTTTACTCTGTTATGTGGACATCCTGCAGACAAGAGGTTTCTGAAAGGCCTGATCATTCCTCTGTCAGCTTTTGAATGAGCTGCTGCTTTGGAAGCTAATTCTTCCAAGTAAAGGGAATTTTCTCCAGAGTGGTTAGGAAGCATCCCTGGAGTCTGCCAGCTATGCTCCCAGCCAAATGGAAAAATCTAAGAAGGAATGGCTGATGCATATTATTTTCATAAAGGCACAGTGACCTTGGCCATAGTAGTTTTTGAATGTCCTATTTCATGCGGTGCATCTACTTCTGCCTTTCACAGACCACCTGCAGGATTAGGTAAGCTGTAATAGACTGCCTTTCTTAGGCTGGAAGAAACCTGTGGTTACTCTGTGAATCAATATGAGAATTTCCGAGATGGCACACAGTCAAGGAAGTGCATCTGCTTGGAGAATTACTGAGCACATGCAAACTCCTGTTTGGATGTCTGAGTACCAGAAGGCATTTGCTCTGGAAAGCAGATATTACAGCCTGTTTACTAGAGCCTTTTCTGGGTTTCTGAGGAATGTCTTTTTTTGGCAGTAGAGAAGACTCTACTTAACTGAACCCTTGCACAGTACTACTTTTTCTTGACAACAGAATTTGAAATGTCTACCCAGCAACTTTAATTTCAGGCTCTTGCCTGACTTGCCTTGCTGGGAAGCCTGTGCTGGTCACTCTCCCAGCTGTGAAGCTCAGCAGAGACAAAACTTTGAGTAGGAATTGATAGACGTGATCTGTGACAGTAGACCTCTAGCTGGATACTCAGTCCAGCCATTGTTCTTCTCTACAGAGTCTTGCAACTGCAGGCAGGAGAGACCTGTGGTGCAACACCACCTTGCACAATCCCTGGTTGTTAGGGTGTCTGTGTTGTTGTGAAGTTCTCTTAACCAGAGAACTGTTAAGAAGAATGATGCCTCTTTACCTGTAAAAGTCAAACTCTTCAAGGAATCTTCCTGATTCCTTTCCTTCTTGTTTCGTAGAAATCTAACTTCTTCCCCCTTTAGGGTCTGAAATGTGCTCTCTCTGTGAGAACTAATATAGGACTCATGGGATCTTGAACTTTGGCTTTAATATTTGTCTCAGCAGCTGTGCTATGAGAGGGTTAATTGAGATACTACCTACTGTTTCTGAGCCTTTCTGAAGTTGAGCCTGTCTCCTGTTGCCTGGCCTTGTCAGTGGCTGGCTCTTGATATCTCTGGGGGAATGGATTCTCCAGAAGAATGTCTGTTCAGGTCTAACCTTGTACGTTTCAGCATGCAGGAATGGGGAGCAGGACAGAGCTCCTACAATTACCCTGCTGCTGCCATACCTGCCAGAATTGTGTCGTTACTGTAATTTTAAAAACACCTTGAAATGTCTGTTTGGAAAAGGGTCGGGCTGCCGCTTGCTTTGTCTGTGCAAAGTGGTGCTTTGGAGTACGCCGTGTTTGTCTGGGCAAGAGGAAGTGCATTACTGTGGATTACACTGCAGTGTGCGCTGCAATAGTGTGTATGTTTGGAGCTTGAGAAGCCTGGGGAAGTTTCAGTGCCTTTCTTTGCTTGCAAGAACAAATCAAAATGGGGTAAAATCACTCCTTGCTGTTGGAGGAATAGAAGTGTTGTATTGCTGGTGGGCATGAAGCTTTGTGCTGAGACTCCCCTAGGGAAATAAGGGATGTCCATTTTTTAAACATCTGAAACATTGAATGTACATCTGAAGTACACAAAAAAGATCCAGCACATACAATAATTGCTAGCAAATGTTGCTACATCTTAAATCCAAATGGGTTTATAGCATTACGTTCTTTAGGATGCATGTGTGTGTGTGTCTGTGTTTACTTTGGCTACAGTGGTTTCCCAGAGTTCACTGCAGACAGTTGCTGTCATCCATAAGTCATCTTTGTAAATTCTCTTCTGGCATAAGGGTGCTAACAAAATGCTTTTTCCTCCTGTAGGATAGCAGAAATGCTGGGGTATCCTTAGCTTAATGAATAGTGGCATGAGGTTGCTCAGATTTTATCTGCCAGTAAATGAGTCTGCTGGGGTTTTTTGGTTGGTGGGTTGGGATTTTTTTAAGCTATGGAAGGATGCTTAGGAACATCATTCTGACTGCTGCTTGACCAAATTTTGTTTGTATTCTGACAGATTCCAGTTCACACTGAGTCAGCACTGAGCTTCAATTTAAGGCAATAGGAGGAAATTTTCTAAGACTTGTGTATTAATGACCCTGCAGGCAAGAGTTCTTTGCCTGTTTGTCCAAGGACACCTATGTGCCAGTCTGTCCTGTGGAAAGCTACCAGCAGTGTCACAGTGATGGAGCAGCTTTAATTTCAATGTGTAGGAGAACCCTTTCAGTCATCCCCCACTGTTCCCAGGAACAGGTATCGTCAGTTTACATGTGAATGGCCCAAAGTTCAGGGTCTGTGTGTTTTCTCCAAAGGAGCTCTGGCTAAAAAGGAGCTTTGCAGTGAAGGAGCTGGGGTCCTGAAGGGAGGGCAATGAGTGGATGTGGGGCAGCAGTGTGTCCTTACAGCAACAAAGGCCAGCAGCACGCTTTGCTGGATTAGCAGTGCAGATGTCAGGCTGAGGGATTTGGTTCTTCCCCACTATTCACCTCGTGTGAGACTGCATCAGAAGTACTGCTGTCCTGTCCTGGGCTCCTGAGGGCAAGAAGGGTGTGGGTGTAGCAGGTGTAAGCCCAGTAAGGGGCAGTGGAGGTGGATGGAGGCTGGAGCACACAACCTTGGAGGAGAAGCTGAGAGAGCAGAGCTTGTTCAGATCAGAAGCTGTGGGGACTGGAGACATTAATGCTGGGAGGTTACAGAGGAGTCGGAGACAGACCATCCTCCAAGGCGCATGGTGATAGAACGAGAACCAACAAACAAATTGCAGCGTGGGAAATTCCAGTTAGTTAGGAGGAACAGATTTTTCACCGTGAATGTGCCAGATGTTGGAACAGGGGCCCAGACAGGCTGTGAAATCTCTGTTCTTGGAGGTATTCAGAACTTAAATGGACAAACCCTAGCCAGCTGATCCAAGTTGGCCCTGCTGGGGCATTGGGGAAGAAGCCTCCAGAGGTTCCTTCCAACCTAAATCACGCTGTGGTGCTGTAATTTAGAATTAAGAGCTGCTTGCAATATAGACAGGATCTTTTTAACAGTATAACAGTTTCACTGTTCCAGTTAATAGGTAGTATGTCAGGTTTTTTGCCTTGGCAGACAAGGTGGAGTAAGATCAATCTGCTTGTTTCTGGAAGCCTTTTGTATGTGGTGTTGGTTTTAGCAGTTGGTATTCTCAGTACAGAATGCAGCATCAAGACCGTTTAACAGAGAGTTTATAGCCAATCAGTGGCATTGTCTGGCCCATAATGAAGTTTTGTCTCCCTCGCAATTGCTTTCCTCAGTCAAAAGAATCCTGTCTCAAGTGCCTGATGTTCCCTAAATATCACATAAAGTCACTCTGCAGAACACTGTGCCTTGGAGAAGCAAACACCAGCAGTTGCCAAAGCCACTGGTATTAGGTTGCCCTCCTATGCAGGAGACCATCTTGCATGTTGTATTCCTCGCCCTAGGGTAGGCGAAGTTCCACGCTGTGTGTGCATCTGGTGCTTTGCAAGGGTAGTTCATGGAACAATTGGACCTAATCTGGAGTAGCAAAACATGACCAAGTGGCTGTGAGATAACATTTGGGCAGCAGCTTATGAAAGAAAGCTCTCTGGTCACAGTGCTTTCCTTACTGCTTGACAGACTGATTAATCCACATTTGCTGATCAGCAGATCAGGCAGTCATTTGCTTCCTCTTCGTGTCCTCCAGAAAAAGGAGCTTTCCAAAGAGAAAGGGCAGAAAAACAAAGAAATGGACATCAGTGATTTGGCATCCTGTCTTTTCTGACATGAGTATATAGATTTGCTGACTGCAGAAATGTCAAGGTGTTTCTCCTAGGTTAGGGCAAGAAAGCCAAATGGAAATAAACCCCTGGATGGAGTTAGGAACTTCTCTGGTGCTGAGTTTTGGGCTACTTGTTGTGCATTTGGCAGTGCTGAATCTAGAATGAGGAATACTGCCTTCCCATGCTCCCTGGCATATTTTTTTTTCCCCCGAGATTGCCTGCGAAGTGGCCAGTTCATTCCTCATTCTTTGACTAACCCTGCTTTTCTGTGGTTGCATGCAGTGGAGATGTAATACTAACACCTTCCATGCCTTTCCAGGGTCTCAATGCACCGGCCTGTTTAGCACCACTGTGCTGGGAGGCTCCTCCAGTGCCCCCAACCTCCAGGACTACGCACGCAGCCATGGCAAAAAGTTTGCCAGCAGCCTGACATACAAAGACGGTATGTGTGTTTCCTGTGCAGCAGGTGGTTAATTTGTGGACTTTGGTGTCTCAGGATGCTATGAGACAAAGATTTAGACTGCTGAGAAGAATGACAGTTGAATGTGTATATTTGCTGCGTCTGCAGTCACGCATTTTATTGTATCCCAAGAAATTACGATTCTCGTTAGGACAAGACAGGAGCTGACACTCTGTGAGGAGTTTTATGCTGATGGACAGCATTGCTGGGGTCTGATTTTGGTCTGACACTTTGATATTGCTTGCTGTTGGGGAGGAGGATTTATTGGCCTAGATAGGTTTGTCTTGGTATGGAAACCCAGCACATCACATCATCTTGCTCACCTTAGTGATCTTGCTAATGCTAAAGGAAGCTTTTGTGGAGACAGTAATCGTCACTCTGCAGAAGATGGAGGTGTCCCAAAGGCAGAATGATTTGCTTGGGGGTAAATGAGATGGGTCCTGGAGTACACAGGAGAGTGTGAGATAACTGTCAGAAAGCAAGTGTAACATGCCTGAGGTAACTGGGATATTTGGGTGAAATACTGCAAAAGGACCGGAAAGTCTGCTTATTGTGCAGTTCTGCAGAAACTGCCTTACAGTTCAGCCAGACAGTCTGGTAAGATGTCTTTGTGTCCTTAGCATATGTTGCCAGATGCACGTGGGTGAAGGGGTGTTGCCAGCTGCAGATTGCTCTGCGGTTAGTACCGATGTGTTACGCCTTGAGGAGCAGAGAGCGTGTTGCTACTTTCAAGGAAATTGGAGCACAGGGAAAGGCTGAGGTATCCTGGAAGAGCTGGAGGGGTGTAACACACGAGTGCAAGTGTCTGTTGCGATCCCGTAAGAAAGGCACTTGGACTCTGTAAGTACTGATTAACATACCGTTTGTTGGAACGCTGAGTTGAGCAGCAGTGAACAAACTGCTCCATGGACAGGATCTGCACAGCATGCTCTGCCCTAGTTGGAAATCCACCTTATGTTGCACTTGGCTTCCCAGCACCGGAATGGATGTAAGATTATCTGCCCTTTCTTTTTCCTTTTTGTGTTAGTTCTAACAAATGGCATTTTAATCGATACTTTACAGAGTCTGAGTGCCTTTCTTGCTGGGATCATAACAAGCACAAGCACTGGTGAATTACAAGGTGGGGAGATGATTAAGGACAGTAATTTGGGGCCTTTGAGGAAGACAGGAGTTTGGTTCATTTGGATTTTTGTCCAGTTATAAAGCAAGGAAAATGGCCGAGCAAATCAGGGTGGAAAGATGCTCTCCAGTTCTCAGACCTGCTGGAATTTCCTGAATGCTGTTGTATTGAGACCATGGTGTACACCGGCTTTCTGTGCTGCTTTTCACTGTGTAAAAGAGAAAACTGTGTTGCTTCTCACCTCTTCAGGGAGCTCCCTAGCACAGAACCGGCTGCGAGTGATAGAGACAGGGAGGGGGAATGGGTAGGATTTTAAACCCTGCTGTACCGGCCAGAGCTGCTCATGGCAGCAAGTGCTGGCTACTCGTAGGTCCCAAAGCTCATGGTGTTTGGCACAAGCTGGGGGTGTGGATGCCAGGAGAGCTGCTGAAAAGGCCAGCCAGGGCTCCGGCTGCTTTTCTTCCATCACTCTGCAAGCAACATGAATCCGAGGCAGCAGTAATTCTCAGGTGAAAGGATCAAAGCCTGCTTGCTCTGTACCCATCTGGGAGCAGAACAGATTCTGCTCAGTCCTGGTGCTGTGCTGCCTTTCTCTGTAGACTTCTGCAGTAGGAGTATGCCTGCAGCTGCCTACTCACATTCGAGGTGCAGAGTCCTGCATTAACCTAAATTCAGTGGCACGGTCTCTGCATGCTGAGATGCAGTCGTACCCTCAAGTACCTGAAAGGCAGACTTATTTAACTAGTGTGTGACTAACACAGCCTAGAATTATTCATCTTGATGTTACACTTCTTTTTTTCATGTTTCTTAGTGTGCCATGTCACTCTGCTACCAGTGCCTTGCTGCAATATGAGCAATTGTGAGGAAGAAGCAAGGGACTTGGGAAGACAAGTAGGAGGGAGATGGGCATTTAGCTTCTGTGGAGGGTAGTCTGGAATGTGAAATAAGCCCTTGATCTGCATGTTCCTGCTTAAATGAGCACCAATGAAATGCTGCACAATGGCATTTAAACCAAACGTTACTAGAGCTGAATACAGTAAGTGATGCAGCAGCTACCACAGACTCTTGGAGTACGTTTGAATCAAGGCCTTTTTCACAGCTATCAGGCCAATAACGTTTAAAAGCCTTCAGATTCTGTAGCACATCTTTGCATGAACTCTTTGGTATTTTTTCATGGCTGTGATGCTTCAGGGTGTGGTGCATGGCTTATAGCACTTCAGCAAAGGCTGGCTCAAGCGAAGTTAAAATGGCCCTTATTTCTGAAGTGTTTTTTGCTTGGGGCTCAGGAACACTTCAGTGGAAAGTTGTGTCCCAGCCTCAGATTGAGGGAAGGTCCACTGATGGTTGTGATTTCAAAGCTGACTTTGAAGCCAGGGATCCAGTAAGCAATGCTGCAGTGCTCTTTCAGTTGATGTGCTGTAAAGTCAAGGGGGAGATGTGGAGTGGAATGGAGATGGTTACCAGCTGGCTCACTGCAGCTCCAGGACTTGGACACTTCAGAGGGATTGCATGTGAAGGGAAGGTTGTCATGCTCTATTTATTAAGTTTAAAGAAAGAAAAACAACTTTTAGGGCTGATATGCTGACGAAGGAAGTTGCAGCAAGTTGGTTTGAATATTTTATTTGGCCAAGTCAGTGGGTGTAGCTAGAGAAGCACAATGGGGGTGTGGAGCATAAATTCATATGTGTATCTCCAGATCTTGGTGCAGAGGAATAAGTGAACAGACCCCGTTGACTAGGTAGACTGGATGCATAAAAACATGAAAGAGAAATAAAAAACATTTTCTGATATTTCCTAAAATTTTCTAAATAGCAGCAGCAGGTATGATTGCCTGGGGTCTCACATCAAATCCTACCTACAGATGGTCTGATCTAGGCCTGTTTTTGTGCATATAGAGACTAATCCATGTCTTTCTAAAACTCATCTGTTTGCACCCCATTAGGTGTGTAGAATCTGTCCTTGCACTCTCTTTCTGATGTATCATTTCCATGGGAGAGCTTGGCCTGGCCTGGGACATGGCCAGGAGAAGCCTTGGGACCACTCTGACAGGTGTATCCCAAAGCTGCTTCTGTACTGAAATGGTTTGAGCAACAGAACTGTAGAGGCATGAGTTCATAGGCCTTCTGTTTGCTCCCTAATTAGTTTGTTGATTTAGCTTTGAACTCATGAACAGCTCTGTTTAGCTCACCTGAAGAGGGTGTTTTGAGCTGCACTTACCTATGCCAGGGCTTTTCTGTTCCTCTGCAGAACGGTTGTTGTTTCCCTTGGGGACATGTGAACCCTGAGAACTGTCCTCCTGTGATGCTGCTGCTTGCTTGGCCATGTGCTCCTCTGGCTGTGAGCGTGGCCTTGCTGCGTCTGGCACGGGGCTGAGCCTGGGTTGCTCTCAGGACGGCTGGAAGTGTGCTAGGGAGGTATGAGATGCTGTCTGTGATGGAGAGAGTGTGGCTGAGGCCCCTGTAGTGTCAGGGCAGCGCAAGGGAAGTGGGGGGCTGGCAGAGTGCAAGGCAGCCACGAGGTTCAGTCACACCCACAGGCAGAGAGTGCCCAGGGTGCTGCAGCAGTGCCAACAGGAGCATCTGTTAGGGGGGTCAAGAAGGTGAACCTGAAGGGGTAGTTGCAAGCATATGAAGGTCGGGGGATCCTTAGAAGCAGGCTGTTAACCGAGATGATCTGTTTTTATTTCCTCAGAGCTCTTGTCTATGCCAGCCGTAAAACGATTTTCTGTGTCGTTTGCAAAGCATCCGACTAATGGTACGTTTGCTTCCTTGATTTGACGTTCCCTCACACTTCTAACCCCATGCTCACGTTCAGTTCTCTGCACATATTCTCCTTTCAGCCTTCTTGTGGTTTTTTTGTGTCTGTGTATCTGGTGTCCCAACGTGCTTCACTTTCCCCCATTGTCTCCTTGTGACTAACTTCTTCATTCATCCTCTGTTACTGCTCAGCGGTTCCTCTGCTGTCCCCCAAGGTATTTGTGTCCCAGGTGAAAAAGCAAGAGCAGTGCCTCTGTGAATGGACTCCTAAATCAGTCTTTAATTCCACTGCTGACATTACAACCTTCTTTCACGCTCCCTTTTTGGGGGGGTGGGGGTTGGGGGGAGAATACCACTGGCTTTGAGGGGACAGATATCTATCTATATTCTATAAGAATATCTGCAGCTTAGGTCCTCTGTTTCTACAATGCAGATTTGCAGGACCAAAGCAAGGATAGCCTGAGCCTACCCATACGTCACCTGGAAAAGCACAGTCTGAGGTGGGAGGGAAGGAGGTGCTAACAGCATTCCTTCTGTGCATGATATTCCTCAGCACAGTTATCTTATGAGAACTGGTGACCTTATGGCTTCCTATTTGCAAACTTTTCTGTTAGGGTGGTCCCTTGGTTACTCCAGGCATGGTGGTGTTGGTGGGAGTATGCTCACCTTTCCCGCAGATGCTCTCCTAGGAATGGTGTCTCTGCAGAACTGTCACTCATCTGCTATTGGTGGACAATGCTGGCTTGGGCCCGCTGCCCTCCTGAGGTAGGAGGGGATCGGCACCATCCCACCCAGCTTTGCTCCTGTCGTGCTTGTAGCTATGAAGAGGCTTGGTAAAGAAGGACACCTGACAGTGCTGCTGTTGACTCACTGTCTCTGCTTCATATCGCTGCTAACCTAACACCTGAACTGTGAGTCTTCTGAGGTTAAACACCATTAGCTCTGTGGTCGCAGGCTCCTTGAACTAGCGCTTATTATCCAAGTCTTGCACAGAAACTTTGAAAAGGTTTGTTTCCCAGCACCACTCCTACCTCACAGCTCCTGCTGTTGAGACATTAGAACCAAAGCAGATCACTGGAAGATAGCAGGTTACGTATTTCTGTCTTATATGATCAAAACTGCTTCTGCAATCTTGTTGCTTAATAAATATGAAGAAATTCTGCTCTGCATGATCTGGAAGATGGAAGAAGTTCAGAAGACTGTTATGAAGACCAAAGTTTTGGGAAAGATGGAAGGGGAAGGGGCAGCTAAATGTGGCTTTATTGCTTCAAATATCTGAAGGGAACCTATTTTCTGTGTTTGCTCATCTTTGTTTTTCCCAGAGTGGCCAACTGCTCAATATGTTTGTATGTCTGGATATCATCTGACCTCACATGGTGTATGTCAGCAGGATGTGTCATTCTATCTTGCCAGCAAAACTTGTACCAAGCACCAGTCTTTCCTAAGCCACACTGTAAAGCAACTGCCTCCACCCTAAATACAATAAAATGAAACTGGGCATCGGGTTTTTCCCAAAAACCCAATTAATATTTCTAATGGCAAAGTGCTCCTTAATCAAAAAAGTAAAGGCAGAGGTCCAGCAGGCGTGAGCTTGAAGTTAGGCATATTTGGTCTAGGCTTGGCACTGGTTTTAGCAGGAAGGATGTTCAGCCACATGAACCACTTGTCTGAGGATGCTCTGAATCCGGATTTTGTTTCTGAAGAGCTGCCTCTGTATGGTGAAGTGGGATGAGTGAACCAGAGCCATGGCCAAGCAAAGCGTCAGGCCAGCTGCTTTGTACCCTGGTCTTGTGAGTCTTGGGAGTGACATACGAGTCCTGAGGCTGTATACACAGAGGAGGCGATGTGCCTGCATGCTGGTATCTGGCCTGCCATGCAAGGACCTCCCATGTGCCCACTCTTGTTCTTCCACACTCTAAGCACCATGCTCTCAAGTCAAACCCAGCTGTCCCCCAGCATCCCTTTCACAGCCTCCAGTTGTTGATGCTGGGTCACTTGCTCTCTTCCATCTTCCTTGGATGCAGGACTCAAACGCTCTGTTGGCAGTCTGGATTTCTTGTCCCAGCTGGGGGAGTGCAAGTGTGGGCCTGACCTTCTTACCTAGCCAAACCTGAACTGTATTGGACATGGAATGTGTCCTAAAATTTACTGGCTCGTCAGACTTTCACTTACCAAGATGAAAATGTGGCTGCTCAGGGGCTGCCCCTGCGCTGCAGCCTTGGCAAAGGCTGGGCTGGGCGGGAGGCTGGGCTGCTGCAGGGTGACTGGGGGTGTGTAGATCTAAGGGTGTTCCTGACCTGCTCGCTGCGGGAGGAACTGGGCTTCCGTGTGCAGGGTGGGTCTTTCCCACCCAGCAGCCCTGGTGCTGGCAGCTCCATCCCCACCTCTCCACAATTTCTCTGTCCCCAGCTGCACCTGCCCCTCTCCTCTCACTCTCTATGGCCCCCTTTCCTCCAGATGCGTTTGAGCACCGCCACGTTGCCCAGTTGCTGCGCCGTTTTTCCTCTGACTATGCCACGAGCCGGAACGTCTCCGTGGATGCCACTCTAGCCCATCACCTCCAGCAGTGCTCCTACCACCTACGCCTCTTCAGGAGCTGGCTGATCTCAGGGCAGGATGACTTGGAGTGTCTTTACGGTACTGCACGCTGCAGCTGCCTTGGTCCTGCGCTCTTGTAGCTGAGCAGGGACCACTGCTTGAGAATGCAAAGTATGCTTTGCTTCTAAAAAGGAAAGCATTTCCCTCGCCGCATCCCTTAAATCTCTGGGCTGCTGCTGCAGCAAGCTGTGTGGGCTGTTGCACCTGGCAGCTTGGGAGCCTTAGGCAGTAGCCTTTCCACATGAAGCTGGTGCTCTTCGTGTGGCTGTAACCGTGCTCTTTTCATCTTTGGCAATTGTTGGTTGCCTCCTTCCTTTAGCCACGGTAAGCCCTTAAGCTTCCTTCAGGTTAGATGCTGAGCTCCTACCAGTGTGATTCCCTGCTGACATGATACCCCTGTGCAGGTCTCAGTGGGGTGCCAGGAGGTGTCCCATTATTAATAGAGGAACCAAAGTGAGTAGTAAGAGTATGGGAAGAGAGAAGATTAAGGCAGCGTTGCAGCCGGGTCACATGCAGAGTGAACTTGCTGTGGAAATTCTGGGGAAGTGAGTGCTTGTGGAATTGTGTTGTTTCTAGAGAGACCAAGTTAAGATAGGGCAGAAATTGAGCTTCTGTGTGGCTGCATTGCATGGCATCTGTTCTGCCTGGGGGACCTTTGCAGCGTGTCATGTCTCTGGTGGGAAGAGGTATGTGATTTCAGTATTGAATCTAGATGTTATAAATCAAAGCTTGCTACTGTTCCTGTGATGTGTGTCAGCCTCCAGCACAGATGGGAAGTCTGATGCATTGAGGTCTTAGTGCTTCTAAGACGAGTGGAAAGGTTCCCCTCTGAGAGGGGCAGCTAGCGAGGGCTGGCTGTTAATGTTTACCTTTCACCATATGACCTGCTTGGTGCATGTGGCTTGCTGAGCTGTGTGGTGTGATGCATGAACCTCCTTTTTCATTCAGACCCATAGGTGGAAGGGGCAGAGACAGTATAGCTTTCCATGTAGTGAAGCAACAGGATCAAGCATTTTCAGAGCCTGGAAAGGAGACTTTTTCTTACACAGTCTGTTTTTTCTTGATACGGCACTTTCTGTCAAGTAGGCAATTTGAAGACAGCAGTTACTTTTCATATATAATTAGGACAATCCTTGGTCTCCTAGCAACAAATACTAAAGAGAAGCAAAATTGCTTCAAGGGAAGAAATGTTTGAACACAGCAGACTGCTCCAAAGCCAGAGCTGAGCTTCTCCTGCTGCA